>NC_056727.1:5108055-5145555 GCF_019279795.1 Protopterus annectens | reverse complement strand
CGCTCCCATCGTTACTAAACTCCAGGCTTCATAAAAATTAAAACTTGAACAATGCTATAAGAAAGTTGCTAAATTTGCAGCACATAGCCCTTTCAGAACCCACCACTGTATAGCACTGAAAAGCCTAAATTGGTTAGGACTGCCATATCAACCAATATATTCACAACTTCTTACCACCTATAAAATTATCCAGCATCCATCTGCCTGTCCAGCAGTAAAAAACATTCTACACAACTATGTTCCCAGTCGGTCAAAAACTCCTGTGTGTCTACAGACCTACTGGGCATTGTCTGTACTCGTACAGCGTTGCTAAGGTCTGGAACTCCTTACCTGTATCCATCAGATCTATACCCTCCCTCCCATCTTTCAAAAACACTCCGAAAGATTTCCTAGCTAAAACCGGTCTGTGTTCTTGCTCAAAACCAGGATAAACTGTATCCCTAAATGTGAACAAGTACTTTTTTCATTCTTTATAACTCCTTACTCCACTTTTCACTTACTTCCTTACTGCTAATTCTTTTCCCTGACTTTCTCTCTAAATATACCATAAGCCTGTTTTCCCTCACTTCATATTGCAATTCCTGTTTGTATTAGACTAACCTACCTTTAATTTCTGTACAAACTGTCTAAAATTTCTCTAAATATTAAATTGTTGTCATATACCGTGTATCAGTTCTTAACCAATGTTTTTATATTATGTCTAATTTGTTATAATTATTTAAACTGCAGATGTTTTTGTTTTATTTTTGAAGATTATATGGTTATTTTTATTAAAGTGTTTTGTATTAATTTGTAGCTTTTCTACCCAGACCTCCACTGAAAATGGGTTTCAACCAAGTCAGACTTTCCTGGTAATCAGTAGTCAAATAAATAAATAAATATAAAAGCAGAAAAGGTATGGGGACATAGCCCACTTTCTTTAGGAGATTCAGTGAGGCATCAAATGCTTTAACAGTGCTGCAGCAAAGTCTGAGTCAAGCTGCTTTGTTTAAAACTCGCATGTACATGCTCATATTGCTGAGGTGCTGAACATGTCAGTGATTAGTTATGCTACCACTTTAGTCATCTATTTTTCCCAAGAAAGAATGTGTCTTTATCCTAAAATACCTAATCTTGAGATGCATTATTACCTCTGAGCCAACTTCCTTGAACATTTGCTGTTACCGTACTGAAGAATGTAGTATACCTTAATTTCTCAAAATTCTAATGCACAGTATAGTTATATCGCTTAGTAGTCCTTCACATTACTGTTAACAATAATTTCCGTGCACATTACAGTAACGCTTATTCTCTTTAATTAAGCATATACCATTCCCCATACATGTAACTTCTGAAAGGAGGGGCCTTCTCAGATGCTTAGGATAGACTACTTGTGGCTGTACTGGGCTTGGAACAGGGATCTGAATAGATTCTTAAGGGAGGGGATCTCGTTTTAGGAGCAGAGGGGAATCAGCATGTTGGTAACTGAATGATATGGAACAAATTTAGTAATTTCTGTGACTCTGTAACAAGGTCTGATGGGATCTAAAACTGCCCAGTCATTTTTTTCTGGAAATGCTTTTCGGTCATCTGTATTTCTTTAATTAAAGTTCTGGTCATACATCAATAATGGTACATTGCTTTCCCTTTTAATTTTTCCTAGTGGTCATGACTTCCATGTATCATTATGTTCAACAGGTGCTTCTCCCTGAGTCAGATATATAGTAAGTAGATCAGGTCTATCTGGTTGTTGAATACTTCTTCACTGGTTTGTATGACTTCTCCATGTACCCTTTGGCATATTCATAGTATACCTTATAGACTTGAAACAGTCTGTCCCAATTGTTATCTGCCAGTTCTATAGGCAATTGTAAAACATCTGTTGACTTTTGGTGAAGCTTCACCATGGCTTGTTTTTAACATACAGTTGAGTTTTTTAAGTGTCCGTCTAATATGCACAAACCAATCTAGAGTATGAATGTCTATTATGTAGTAATAGTGCTATGATTTTGTTTTTGATATGCAAACACAGAATTTCAGGAGGTGAAAATTATCTGTCTTGCATTAGAAGAACACATCTTTCAGCCAACCCATTCATGGCTGATTGGTAAAATACATATTTAAATGTCTGATGCTGTTCTACTTCATATTTCTTGCAAAATATTTTGATCGGAACTGTTGATGATCATCATGAACAATTTACTGTGGTGGAGATTTTATTGTGTTGCAGGAATGTGGTTTTCCACAGCAGTTGCTCTACCAGTGTATGTGTCAGTGTATTTTATACAGCTGAGTTTAATCAATCTAGTCAGTATTAACTGTAGCAGTAGAGTTTACTAGCAGTGATTTGTGACTGACAGTAAATTTCAGGAAAGATGAATGATGAGGTCATAACTGTAGAGGTGGTAAAGAATACACTCAGTTAAGTGGGTGAAATGCTTTCTGAGTGAGGAGTTTGACAAGAGGAACATGATGAGAATTTGGTCAAAAGGTACACTAACCATGGATAGAGGTATGCCTGAGAACTAGAGGAGTCTGAAAATGAAAATTATGAAACAGAATAAATCAGTTGAGACTTATGGACAAATAGCTCATATCGAGCAACACTTGGTTACTTTGAGAGGAGAGTATGAAGCTTGAAGAAGAATCCTGAAATAGTGTGGAGTGTGAGAGGCTGCGGAAGAGTCAGTGTATCTGGAGTTTATTAAAGCCAAGACAGGGCTCATAGACTGGGTTTAGATGAAGTCTTTGGGAATGGATAAAGTGCATTGGGTACCGCTGACTGTTGTTGAATGGACTGTTAGTAAATATGGGGTGATATTGGTGCATTTGTTTCTATGAGGTATAAGCTCTGTGGCTAATTTGACAGTCTGGGAAAAAATGTACTACTGATGATCATCCAGTATATGCTGACAGTCATTTTTCAGAAACTGCTGTATTACAAAGATCCCAGTTTATAGATGTTGTTAAAGACGGCCATAGACAGAATACGTAATATTAAGTATGATTTGACAGTCCTTATAGTGCTGAAGGTGATTTTTGTCAACTGGGGTGCAGATGTTTAAGTTCTTAATCAACAATGGACCAGCTCTGAGTTTTATCTCATGCTGTGAATTCTGAGATTAAAGAATTGGACATGAAAGTGCTTTGGAGATCTGGCATGAGATCAAATTCAGTAGAAGCTAAAGATGACTATGACACACAGATTGACAAGGAACCAGGAGGTAAGTACTTCAGTTCAACTTCAGCAACATGCACTGGAATGACTGGTTTTCCTCTAATAAATCATCCGAAAAGTGTTTCTAGATAATCAAATGGACATTATTAAATGGAATTGAAGTCTGATTTTTGGCTGTCTGCTTGCTTGGAACTTTATGCTGAAGTGAAGACTGTGTATATTAGAATGCGCTTTATTCTGGTTTGTTCTTAAGTACTATAATTTGCATCAGTATTTTATGTAACAGGTTTAAGATTGTGGACAGACAGGTAGGTATTATTTATGTAATAGATCTTTTGATTAAGGAATACTACATTATTATGTATTCTGATTACAGTTTTCTGTACACTTGGTGTGAACATGTATAACAGAATCTTAACCACATCTGGTAACAGTATTAATGTGTACTTGGATGAGAGACTTCAGCATACTGGTAACTTGTTAGTATTTAAAACAAGGCTTATTATGGGAAGGGAATGGTATAATGAACTAGAACTGTTTAACAATGTTTCTATGTCTACCTATGAACACCTTCTAGAAAGAATTTATTAGTACTTTCTATGTATGTAGGGGATCTGGAATTGATACTGATACCTATGAACATTTAATAGATATTGTAATTATCAACAAGTTCATTTGTTAATCCTTATTTATATAGCAGAATTTCTGATCAAGATTTAAAAATGGTTGTAACTAAGGAAATTATTATTTTGAGCTGGGATATAGGATTTGAACTGCCCATACTTAGGAAGGCCTTACTGAGTTATGCTATTACCTGAAAAAAAAAACAATTACTAGAAAATAGAAATCTTTGCTGGCTGAGGAAATAAACTTTTATTTTTTGTTTGTGACTGATACAGCTGCTTTCTGTTACCTTCTCCATTTTTCGTGTTTTTGCTCTATGTGATAGTTAAGACACTTAAATTGTCTGATTGTCTAGGCTGCACATTTCACATGTTTTTTGATTGGTTAACTTGTCTCTCGAGTGATGCTTAAATACTCAGTGAAATTCTTGGCCTTTGAATAGATTTCAAGCCTGCATAATCTAAAAGACTGCCCTGCTGTGTTTTCCCACCCACTCTCCCCTTTGTTGATCTGCTTTTTAAAACGTGGTGATTTTAAGCTGCCCACCCCTACTGTAAATTGAGCTTTATATGTTCCTTCCTTTCTAAACTGCTTTTGACATCCTGAATCATTTATTTGCCTTTCCTTATGCTTATATTGAAAACATGCATTTTGTCTGCCATTGTCTGTTCTACTTGATCTGATTTCATTAGCTATTAGTTGGATAAAGTAGTGTATTTTACACTGTAGCAAACACTTGTTTTTATATCAAAGGAGGTCAGTGGATTTTCCATCTAGTGCACTGGGAGGTAGCCTGGTCTGTTTAGGTTGGGGAAACAGTTGAGATTTCTGAATGCAGTTTTATTGGCTGGAGGGCTTATTAATCAGCTTATCTTGTCTTTTAGTACCTTTATAAATTCTATACAGTTGAGTGGTTCTTGGCTCATTTATTCAAAGCAAAGTACTTTTATTGAATAATCACATTTTTATAAGCTGTTTAAAGTACACTGCTGTATCTATATCTTTAAGTTTGTTTGTGGTACCATTTCACTCTGGGCACTCCTTTACTGTGCTTTTACATTAGGAACTCGAGTTATTCATCTAGTGGCAGTAGGTGTTTACCTGGTCTGTCTGAGCTGGGAAACACACAAAAGGGCTCTTGCACTTCTCTGCACTTGATTTGCACTGTTCTGAAAACTAGGTAGCATAGACTAGATTCAGGCCTGCTGAATCTAGCCTGTTATTAATACATTTGAGTACTAAGCCAACCATTTTACATTAAGAATTGTTCCTGTGCACTCTTGTGGCATAACAGTGTGGATCTTGCCTTGTATGACATGGGAATTGCAGGAGGAAGGTTTATTCTGTGCTTTCCTATTGGTAGATTAGCTTAAAAGTATTTTAATTTTGCCTGTATTTATGCCTAGCGCTTTCCTATTGGTAGATTAGCTTAAAAGTATTTTAATTTTGCCTGTATTTATGCCTAGCATTTGTGCGTTGCAGTGTACCATGCAACAGTGGTTTGCAGTGTCCTGTATAGATGCAAATGCCTTGAAACTCATTTTTTCCCTAGACATCTGTTAGTGGAACCCTCCCAAACTTCCCTACTGTACTACAGGCAACTCAGCTGCACAGTGAGCAGCATTGCCACACTTATCATCCATAGCCTTCCCAGCGCAAAAACTGGCCCACTCCCTTCCCTAATAGTACATACAGTACAAACCTGCTATAATGAATCGGCAGTTTCCCATCATTTCACTGGACAACCTGATTGACATGGGCATCCTGAAGCAATGTAGTAATTGCCTCATGTATACTGGCATCCACTTACTCCTAAAATAAACAAGTACCCTTTGTGAGAGATGTAATTACACTATGAAATTGGAATCAATTCTTTCACAAAACAACAAATCAGACATCAAACAGGTTGTCAGCACACACACACACACACACACACACACACACAGTTCACCTCTCGCACAAAATAAGATCACAACACATAAACCCACATACATGGAGGTACTCACTAGAAGCCTACCAAAAGATCAGAAACCTCACGAACGTAAACCACTTGCACCCACTGCTATGCAAATAGAAACCATTGCACATAATAACACATACACCAGTGTCTCAGCAAATAACCCCTAAGGCAAAACACCTCATAACCTAATGTCCTGGTCATAGGCAACTCCATAGTGAGAAATACAGATGTTCCCCTCACCAGTTTGGCTGGACAAGGAGAAGGTCACAGTCAGCTGCCTGTCAAGTACCAGGATCTATCAAGTCTCACATGCACTCAAGTCGCTCATCAACAAGTACTGTTATGACTCTGTTGTAGTCCACATTAGGGTGAATAACTTGAGATGCACCTCTCTGGACTATATGTAGAGAGACTTGACTGAACTATTAGATTATGTGTACCAGACAGGCATGACCCTAGCCCTAAGCAGCATTCTACCTTCACCTCGGATGATACCACAGTATAAACCAAAAATAATGATTGACTTCAAGGAAAACATGCTTGACAGCCCACACTGTTTTGCCAGAGGTGGTCTGCGCCTGTCTCCTCTAGGTTTTCAGATACTGGCAGAAGAGCTTGCTTCACCCATTGTGTCTTTTTTAGGCAGTGTCAAAATAACAACGGTGTAACAAAATCCACTCAAGACAAACTCAAGGTTCTGCTGCTTAATGTTTGGAGTCTAAACATTAATCTGCACTCCCTGGAAGCACTCCTGTCCTTGGAAGATTCTGACATATGTGCAGTCACTGAAACATGGTTCAAGGCTGCAGAGAACACCCCAGCCCTGCAAGGATACAATGCCTTCTGCATGTTTAGACCTCAAAATGAGCATGAAAGAACCAAAGGTGGAGGTGTATCCATCTTCCTTAAAGCCAAGTACACCTCAAGACTGGTCAAACACTACAACTCTCTCAAACTACTCCATGTCCAATTAACTACAGGAAAAATACCATACCACATCATTGCTAGCTATAGACCCCCTGGGATGAACCAGGAAAAGCACACCACCTACCTGTACTTAGTGGAGTCACTCACCATACAACCCAACACCTTAGTCATGGGAGATTTTAACTATTATCAACTGAGTGACATACATGAGCACAAACATACTCGCCCAGAGTTTCCTGGACTTTGCCAATACAAATCCTCTGGAACAGATCGTCTTCACCCCCACAAGGGAATTAAATGTCCTAGACATAGTACTTATCAACATGGGGTGCTCACTAAACATTCCTCTGTGTGATGCCCTCCTTGGTAAGATCAAACCATAAATCAGTCACATTCAAAATAACTATTGAACTTGTCACCACCACATTAGCAAATAAACTAAAAAATTTTTCCAACGCAAACTACAGCCTACTAAGCGAAGATATAAAAAGTTTTATACTGCCGCAAATACAGACAACAATGATTCCTATGCAGAGGTGCACACAGATGTCCTGTATAAGCACTTAGGCAACTGTATAGACTTGGCTGTACCTGACAGGATTAAAACCAGGTCTTCCCAAAAAAAAAAAAAAAAAAAAAAACAAGCCACCTGGGTGGACCTCAAATATAAACAGGTTATATAACAAAATGAAGAAACTGATGTCTGAGAACAAGGGGGAACTGACTCAGCAGAGGAAGAATTCCCTCCACAGCTTGAACAAGCAAATCAAAAATCTTGTAAAGTGCTCTAAAGCTAATTATGAAGCTAAAATAGCATTCCTAGCTAGGGATAATCATAAGACATTCTTTAACTATGTCCAAAATATAAAAGGGAATACCCATCATGTGCAGAAGTGGTAGTAGATGGTATCACTCATACTGTAAAGGAGGAAATTGCCAACCTGCTAGCTGACAGATTTGGCACAAAATTCACACCCTGTCCCCACCAGCCATACCCAAAGCATATCTGACACCAGTCCTTGGCTTAGTATCTCCAAAGAGCAGGTCATATTGGTGCTCTCCAAGGCCAAAAAAATGGCCTCAGTGGGACCAGATAACATCCCAAGTTGCTTATTAAGCAATCTAAAATGGGACCTAGTGGACCCACTTGGTGTTCTCTTTAACCATAGCCTGTGAACTGTGTTTGTTCCAGTGGAGTGGAGAACAGCAACAGTAATACCCTTGCACAAACTGACCAAGCAAGACCATGAAAAGAATCACTATGGACTTTATCAACAAGGATATAGGCAACCTTCAAACTCTAGACCCAACCCAGTTTGGCTTCATTAAGGATAGATCATGCTCTTCAAGAAAGTCACCAAAGCCCTGAATGAAGGTAAGACAGTGCATACTGCCTATCTTGACCTAGCCAAAGCTTTTGACACAATTCTCCCACTCAGGTATCATTAAGAAACTCTCCCAGCTGGGGATTAACCTTACATCATTAAATGGTAGCCAGATGCCTCATTGACAGAACACATAATGTCAAATTTGGTGACTCCACCTCTACCAGTAGACTAGTCACCAGTGGCCTACCACAATGATCTATGCTGGGCCCTTTACTGTTTGGAATCTATTTCTCGGAAATCCAGGCTAAAGTAGATGGCCTTTGGCTTACTATGTTCACTGATAGTTGCAGTTTGGATGCAATCATTGAGTCCCCCAATGATGTTAACATATTATAGGAGGGGCTAAGACAGACAAATGACTGGTGCCAAAGCCATAGTCTAAAACTAAATGCAAAGAACTCGCATTATTATCCCCTTTGGCAAAGAGCAATTCCTTGCCAGTTATGGTGTTGGCAGCCCCCCTCCCCAAGTTCATACTTAGTGGTACGAGATCTGGGAACACAGATAGATAGCAATCTGAACTTCAACAACCAAGTTTCCACAGTGGTAAGGAAAGCCTTCTACTTTTTGCATCTCATAAGTAATGGCATTGCATCCAAGTCTAAGTACTGGGTCTGTATCACTTCATCGAAATCTACTTACATCGAACTGCTATTCATCGAACCAACATCATCGAATGAACATTCAAATCAGTGAATGTTTTACCGGCTAAGGAAACTAGTTGGCCAACATATGGACATCTGCCCTTTTCTCCACTGTAGTGTGATCTTGGAGTTGGTATATATAAGTGGGGGGCATAGACCCCCAGTTTGTTGCGTTTAATTTATTGTGTTTGTGTGCTGATTGGTGTGCTTCTTAACTAGTTTCCTTACCTGGGAAAAATGTTTGCTGATTTGAGCATTCGATGAAGGGAAGTTCAATGATGTCATTTCATTGAATACCAGTTCAATGTAAATAGATTACAGTGAAATAATATAGATCCTTAGGTATGTTATAACTCCACTGTACTCAACCCTCATCGGACCATGAATAGAGTACAATGCTCCCTTGTGCATGTACCTCACCAGACACCTGCAGCAGCTGGACAGACAACATAGGTTTCTGACCAGAGAAGTACAGGTCCTTCAAACCATGATTTACGTGGAAAGACTGAAAGCCCTGTCACTGTCCACTGTATCATATAGGCTGCTGAAAGGCGACTTGTGTCTGGCCTACAGGGCAATCTCTGATCCTGCCATGATGGAAATGCTGCATATCCACAAGTTAAATGACACAGGAGTCACTCACTCTAGGGATCTTAGCCTAGCATCTGACATTAACAGAACATGCTTAAGAGACAGATACATCTCCCAGAGATTGCTGTTACTCTAGAATAAACTTCCAATACACATGAAGCAGAGCTCCTCAGTAATCCTATTCATGTGCTACCTAAACAAATGGATGGGAGACTTTAAATTCTCCCCTGGAGTGGTACCTGTGTCCGTCATGGACAGGGGTAGTCAGTGTTGATTATAGACTCGCTCGGCACATTATTGCATTCTAACCAATGACAATTGAGACAACTCAGGATTAACATGGCTAGGTTTGTAAGGGTTCAAGGGCTGCTAGCCTAGTAACCTCCTGTGAGGCTATGAACCTATAAAATTTAACCAATTCTAATTCAAGTAATGAAACGGATTTGGAAATAAAAGAAGTGGAAGTGGGATATTTTAGAAAAGTGAAGGAGCAAATTTAATAGAAATGAATGGAATTTGTGGGAACAATATATGTAGAATAATGTTCAAGAGGAGGAGTGAAATTTAAGGGAAGGTAGGAACTGAGCAATTAATGTAACAGTGGAGTGAAGGAACATTATTAATATGTATACAGCATGAAAATGAGAAGAGAAATGTCAACATTGTTTTCTTTTCTATTACTGTATGTGCACCGATGTCACTTCTTAATGTCATGTTTAATAAACATGTCTAAAAAAATATTTACACTGATACTAATGAACATTTTGAGGACACTGAACCCTTTCTTTTTTGTCATGGAAATTGGGGCATGTATAACTGAAGGAATAATATGTATGCAGTAACATTCATGACCAAAAGCCACATAAGCACAAGTGCTTGTGTGATCGTGATTTGCACTGGGAGTCAGGATTCTTGACAAAGAAAGTAGAAATAAGTATACAGAAAAATGGACTATGTTTAATGCAGTGAGTTTTATGTATATATTAGTCTGAATGCATGCAATACAATTTCTATCAGGATTTTTAAAACATACTTCTGAACATTTTGGTTATAGATTTTTCTATACTGACAACTTCTAGAATTGAAAATAACGAAAAGTACTAGAATGGAACATATGTAACATTTGGGTGTTTGACCAGGGTTTGTGTTTGCACTCTGGAATATTTGGAGGTTGCAATACTTGCATAATTCTCCTCTGATAATAGGTATAAGGGTTATAAAGAGTAGATCAAGCAACAAGTCAATTAATAGAATTTATCCTCAATGTCTCCATATATACCCTGTGTATTATGTCAGCAGACTCATGTACATTGTTTTGAATACATGTAAAAGGACAATTTGTCAAGGTTTGCGTAGTACATGTCGGTGGTAGCTGGAGATTTCAAAGCAAGTAGGGAGGGGGCAATACTACGTAACTGAATAGGAGTATCTAAATAGAAGCTGTGGGAGTATATTATAACAGGTCTGTTACTGTTTAACTGTGGTCACACAACAGCTGGAGTCTTAGTTTCATCCACAGACACAGTATAACCAGTGTAGTAACACTTTATAATTTAGATGTTCAGTTGTATGCAGAGAAAAATATTAATAATAATAGTAGTAGTAATAATAATAATAATGCTCATAGTTTGTTCTTCTTTTGGCTTTTCCCGGTTAGGGGTCACCACAGCAGAATTCTGGTCCGCTAATGGTTGGCAGTAGATTTTTACGGTGCCAAGGTGCCAGCTCGATGCCCAACCTTCAATGAAGGCACGCCCATTTACACATGTTTTCGAATGCCACTTGACCATGGGGAGGATATGCAGACTCCACACAGAAGGTGCACCAGCCGAGAATCGAACGGGAGAACCTCTTGCTGTGAGAATAATAATGCTCATAGTAACTTATTTTATTCAAAAAAACACTGCTCTTCCCAGACAAGATCAACTGTTTAAGTGTGATCAAATGACAACAAAAGTCAGTCAGTTTTACTGTAGACTACCTCCTTGCCTACCAGTAACAGCCACTTTAATGACTGTGTACACCTCAGATTCTGATTGTGATCAAAAGAATGAATGAATGCATAAATAAATGTACAGTATGTTGTACTGTAGTTTCTCGCTGTCAAACACATACAGTGTAATCCACTGCAGCCTCTTGCATACCCCCATAGACACAGATGTGTCCACCACGTATACCCCTTGTACTGACTTTGTACACCTCAAATATCTCATTGTGATCAAATAACTAAGAAAATTGTTCCAGTAATGTATTTTAGCTTGTTGCTATTAGATGCATACTGTGCAGGTCACTGCAGCTCCCTTCATGTTTGCACAAAATAACAAAAAGGCAAAATTGTTTTATGTGTTTGCATCTTTCTCCCTTTTTTCACATCTTTCACTTAACTTCTTAGGGTGCCTCAGATGGAGCAAACACCTGAGGCAGATTGAGCCAATGCAAAAATACTGCTCCCTGCTTCCTGTAGCAGCCCTGCCAGCCCTCACTGTAGCACCATTCCTGCCTCTCAAAAATGGTTGAAGTAATGTGTAGTTGCCTTATTCTCCACTGGGACTTTCATATAAATACTTGACTGTTTAGAAGACACCCCAGCTGAGTAAGCCCAATTTTTATTATTATTTCTTTATCTGAAATCAGAACGCCGTGTGTGTGCAGTAATGTATTTTACTGTGCATTTCTGGAGTTGTGGACTGCCAAAATGGGAAGATGAACTAGTTTGTTAACTTAAAAAAGAAATTAAAAAAAGTCATGTATATTTTTTTCATTTTATGATCTGGAATCCAGCAACCAATACTGTGATCCTCCCCTGGTATGTATCAATGCATGTATATATATATGTATGTATTTACTATTTTGGAGATGTTTCTATACTTAGAACTTATTAAAACCCAAAATGATGTTTAACAATACCATTGGAAATGTGTATGCATTTCAACTTTTCATTAAGGTTTTTTGGCTTGTTTGTGCGTAACGGAAGATTTTTGTATATTAATATAAGCATTTATTCTAGACTTTTCTGATCAGGCTTTGTTTGGACGCTTTGTATTTGTGGTTCACTTTTGTAAATTGACTTCTGTAGTGACATTTTTAGGCATTTTTCTTTTTTTTTTTTGTTAAGATTTTTTGCTTGTATAATTTAATTCTGCATGACATTAAGCTATTTCTATTTAAGATGTGTTCCTAGATAGGTAGTTGGAATTGTGAATGATGTTTAAAGATATCTAAACAATATGTATGCAATAGTATTCTGAGTCGAGATTTTCACAAGCATCACTGTATATCTAGAGGAGAGAGTTTTGACTATTTCTCTGTGTGCACATGCATGTTTATAGTAATACTTTTTTCAATGTAAATGTCAGTACTTGTCATTAGTTTGGTTATAGTTACATTTTTAGGAAGGCTCAGCTAATTATATGTTAAGTAACTGTGGTTAAGCTTATTATTAATCACATGTTTAAGACCCTCTGCCTTTATTACTGGGAAGGGATAAGAGATGATGGTTAGGATTATTCACTTATGTGAGCTGTGACTGGGTAGTTTGGAGTGTCTGTGTGGTGAGTAATGCATACTAATTTGGATGGTTCACTAGATTTTGATATTTTATAAATCCATATTTATGTAAGTTTGTTTACTTAATGAGAGATTGGATTAATGTTCTAGGATATATATTGAGGAGTTTCTGCTTATGTTAGTCGTGTTCCATTGTGGATTCATTAATGAGATGACTGCAAGGGCATGGCATGATAGCTTGTGTTATAGTTTTTGTGAATAATTCTCCAGAGATTCTAAAGGGGATTTGCATAATTTAAATTAGAGTTGGTTATTACATTTAACTGAGTTCCCTGTCAGAAGGTTTGATGAGTTGACGCATGTATTAATTTGGAAGAGGTCTTGGAACTCTGTTGGCTTCGTGGCAGCATAGTGAAAGATGAAAAGCATGGATTATTTGATAGTATTATTTTTGTTTGTATTCACGTGTTAACTGGGTAATAGCCTGGTAAGCCCTCATGATGGAAGCATCACTTTTCAGGGGTGACCCAGGAGTACTGCCTGATTATGTGACTTTTTCAAACAGATGTGGCAGTAATCAAACCCTGTACCCTGGACTACAGAAAGCAGCTCATTAAGACATCTAAACCTTAATCCTCTGAGCTAACTGCCAGACCATTTTAGTATATAAATTGATGAATGCTGTAATGGAATGGGAATTTTTATTTTGTGGGTTTGCTTATAAATACTCCTTGCAGTTAAATCAGGATTGTATTAGAAGCATAGAAACTGATAATGTGTTATGTACAAACACAAGGTTGTATAGAGTAGGTTATAAAGTTAGTCTGTCCTGAGAAAGACTTTTTGTAAAGAACTGAAATTTTATGAAGCTATGGTTAACACATTTTAAAGGAAGTATGCAAAACCTTATTTATGCTTATCCTTTTGATAATAATGATGAAGTTAATGTTCATTTTTACGAATGAATACATACATTATTATATTATTAGAGGAATTACACAAGATGATTGAGGTTTTTTTAACTTCCTAGGTTATAGAGACATAGTTAGCTGTCCATGGTTACCAGCTTCACTAAGAGACTGATACTTTGTAGAAATGCCAGCTTGTGCAAGGTCTGCAATATAGATTTCATTAGATGAATGAAATACCATTAAATTGAGGAATTGTGTTAGTTTGGGGGCAACAATGGAGAACAATGGTATCTAATGACAGCAGGTCAGTCATTAGATTGCCTGTTTGCTGGGATAAGTTGATTTGTGGTTTCAATAACAATGAACTTAGGATTTGATTTTCTAAGTGATGTGAGATATCCTAAGGTTGCCACAGACTTTTAAAGTACACACATTGTATTGTTGTGTGCCAGAGGAGAACAACTATAGTGCACTCAGTGGCTTCGCTCCTTGCATTCTTTCAAACTGTAATGTAAATT
Organism: Protopterus annectens; assembly: GCF_019279795.1. Taxonomy (NCBI): domain Eukaryota; kingdom Metazoa; phylum Chordata; order Ceratodontiformes; family Protopteridae; genus Protopterus; species Protopterus annectens. The sequence continues at coordinate 5,131,328 of NC_056727.1, read as the reverse complement.
AAAGGTCAGTGCACAGCTGTACATCTTTTTTCTAACCTATGTATTAAACAGGCTTGTCCAGAAACACTGCATTACACAGAAACCAATGACAAACAGCACCAGATAATGAATACCTTTTCATCGAACTTTATCTGTCAAAACTTAATCTCTTTCAAACCTCTTTCTTTTAGCAGTCCACATTCCGGGGAAATACAATGTGATAACAGACAAATTGAGCAGGTGCATTGTTCTACCTCACAAATGGTCCCACAACAAAAAGATTGCGAACACAATTTTCCTTGAATAGTACCAGCCTTGCTGCAATCTATTCATGTCCCCCCTGAGCAACAAATGCAGCAGCTACTTTGCTCTAATCTCCCCACAGCGGGAATCTCTGAAGGATACTCTCCTTCACAATTGACCCCCCCAGTCTTCTGTATGTGTATCCCCCCACTTCATTAATTCACAAATTTCTTCAGAAAGCTACAAGATTGAAGAGCAAGATCATCCTCATTGCCCCTTATTGGTCTCAACAAAGTTGGTTTCCTTTCCTTTGGCCTCACCTGATTCAACAACCTTGGTTTCTGGATCTGACTCCGGACCTCCTGTCTCACCCAACAAGCATGATACATCCAGACGTATTAAACCTCAGGCTGACTGCCTGATTACTCCAGTTCCATTAATAGCCAGACAACCTATGCTCTCTTCTCCTGTCTGTCATATTCTTTTGTCCTCCCATAAACCTTCCACCAGGAAACTATACTACAGCAAGTGGAAGAGATTTGTTTTTTGGGCTCAGAAATGTAATATTGAACCTTTCACAGCCCCATTCATAATATTTTGGAATTTCTAGCAAATCTTTTTGAAGAAAGAGCTAATTCTTCTACTGTCAAAGTACAAATAGCAGCAATTTCAAATTTTCATGTTGGAATAAATGGTTCTTCTGTAGCATCTCATAAGTTGTGCAAAGCATTTTTGAAAGGCACTCTACTCTGACCCCTTTAAAGATCCTACTTCCCCTTGAGATCTAAAGTTCATGCTGCAGTCTCTTACATAATCCCCTTTTGAACCTTCAGCTACATGCAAACTCAAATATCTTTTCTGGAAAACAATTTTCTTAGCGGCCATTAACTCTGCCAGAAGAATTTCTGAGATCCAAGCACTGTGCTCAAAACGTCCATACGTGATCTTCCATAAAGACAGTTACCTTACTTACCAGCCTCCTTCATTTCTTGCAAAGGTGGTGTCAGTATCCACTATAAATCAATCTATTAATTTCCCAGTATTCTTTCTCAGATTTTCTCACAGACAATTGCGTTATTTCGTTTTTACTTACATAGGACTAAAACATTTTAGAAATTCCGACCAATTATTTGTTTTGTATGCAGAACCAACATTGGGTAAACCAGTTACCATAGTTACTCATTTTCTTTGTGTATAACAAATTGGGCATTGCTCTGAAAAAAAAAAACAGTTCCAGCCCATTCCACCAGATCCATGGCAACTTCTTCTGTTTTTCAATCCAGAGTTGATATTTGTGCAACAGACATTGGTCTACTCCCCATACCTTTATTACTCATTAAAAATTAGAAAACACAAAAAAAGTTGCTAAAAGACACCAACAGTCACTGATAAATCCAAAAGGTAACCTTGTAGAAATGGCCACACAACGCAGAAGTGCTTTTTCACCAATTTAATAGAAAACAATAAATCCAACAATAACACAGATCAACACATATATACGAAAACGTATATATGTGTTGAACTGCGTTATTGTTGGATTTATTGAACTATATAAGGTCATTGTTTTATCCAGTCTGCATCTGATGAAGTCTTATGAAACTAAAAAGTATATATGTGTTGAATTGCGTTATTGTTGGATTTATTGTTTTCTATTAAATTGGTGAAAAGCACTTTTGCATTGTCTGTCCATTTCTACAAGTTTACCTTTTGGATTTATCATTACAAATTAGGTCTGGTCTGTAGAGGAAGGGCATCTTTTGGTTATGTGGTGCTCAAGAATATCCTTCCTTGAGTCCATCCTGGAAGTTAGGCAGCAGGGGACTCTGTCCCATCAGTTAAAGACAGAATGAAAATTGACAACATCAGATAAAGAAGTTATGTACTCACCATAATGTTCCATCTGTGTTGTCCATCTTCATTCTTCCTCAACTTCCCTCACACCAACCCCTATCCTTAAGGTTTCTGAAAGAATGAGTGTTTAGATGACTTATATGTCCTTATTATTTACATAAACACCAAATATAGCTTCTCCATAATGATTTCCATCTTTTAGTTTCTACTAAGGCAGCAAACAAGATCTGAGGTAATTGATCTGAGGGGTTGGTGCATTGCGGGTAAGGGAGAAGCTCCAGAGTTTTTTGGTTACCACGACTTTTAGCAACGGCTGAATCAGATCCAAGGGACTGAATCTGAATCCCTCAGTTGAGGAAGAATGAAAGTGGACAACACTGGTGGAACGCTGTGGTGAGTACATAACTTCTTTTTAATCTGAGTGCAGATGCAGGAAGTAGCCCCCTCATGTGGACATTAAGCTACTAGGACATAAATTCTTTGTATATTGTCCAGTAATCCAGTTTCAACCGCTCTGACATAGTCACTCTCTCCAGTTTCTACACTGCTCAAAGCCAGATTGGCAGATACCAGAACTTTGAATGGAGGACAGTAACTAGAGCCTCACCAGCCTATTTAGCAAGCTCAATAACTTATAAAACATTATTTTTGTTCTAGCAGTGGTGGGAGAAATGTAAAAGTCCCCTTGGCAATATTTTGTACAAAATTTCAAAACTGTCCATGTGGGAGGGTGTTTAAGGTGAACTATTTGTCTGACTAACCTGTAGCACTCTCAGATCTTGTAATAGGCACACAAGAAAAACTCATAGACCTATTTGTCAGTTTAATTTCAAAACATTTTAAAAACAAGCATTTCCAGATTAAAGCTAAAATGGCTATCTAAACATCAAATAGAAAGCATATAACGTATAAACAATGCAAACACCAAAGCTAGATGCAACAATAACTTAAACTTGACAGTGAGTATATCTTAATTATAAAATCACAATTCTTAGATAAGAATATGAATTCCAAGATAGATGTGTTAAGAAGACACAGTGATAGGCAAATAGAAAGTGAGCAGACATTATTAAGCAAGGATTTACCCTGAAATTAACAAATAAACAATTGCCATAATTTTCAGTCACGGAACTCTTTCTGAAACTGAGTTGAGAGTTTATAACCTTTTATATATATTTAAGCATATTGGCAGAGAATTCTTTAATTGTTATTTTGCAAGCAAAGCCATAAGATGTAATTAAAAATGTTATTAACATAGCCACCATATTTAGCAACATTTATCTCTTTCTAAGGAAACATCCCAAATGACTAAAATGCCTTATTAATTTATTTTTCTTTTCAGAGTAACTAGTTTAGCCTTATGATCTTGTGAGCAGACAAGACATTAGAGATCATACAATCAGCAGTTGAAAAGTGAAAAATCAGGTTTTAAAATGCACAAATGTACATTTAAAGTGTCTACTTTATGGTTGCTCTGTACAAGGCCATGTGCAGAAAACAAATGTCAAAAACTGGAAGCTCTTGAGCATGTTAACAGATCAATAAAAAGCCGATGAAATATTCTCTAAAAGTCAGACCTTCATTTTTGCAGAAGTCTAGCTGTGTTGAAGACGGTGATTCATACAACAGCTTATTTTTTTATGTAATATGAAGTCTAACCTGTCTCAATGAACCTGAGTTGTCGTTAAGTTTGCTCTAAACAGTTGGCATTGTACTACTTAACGTGAAGCACACGTGTAGCACTCACTTTTGATGCCTAGAAAGCTGTTGTCTAGCTTGGCCCTTTTTATGTATTGTGATGTTCGTCATATTGATCACTGTTGCAATAGCCTAGAATATCTCAAATATATGGGTTATATCTTGCGTAGGATGTAAGAGCTGGACAGCTTACAAAGCTTCAAGGCAACTTCCACACGCTCAGACTGTCAGGCAGTTTGAGCTGAGCTGACTCAAAGGCAAGTTTGGGTTCAAAGCCATTCAGAGCTTTCATGCCAGCAGAGAGAGGGAGGCTGAGCCCTGAAAGGACAATGCTAGGAAGCAAAAATAAATAAATGTCCACACTCTGGCATAAAAAACACAACAAAAACAAGGAGGATGGAGGGAGGGAGTTGCTACTGAAGTAGTGATCAGTTGGTAAGTTTTACTTGGACATCTGTACTATGTTCATCATATTATAGATCACTATTGCAGTATCCTTAGCTATATGGGTAGATAACCTTAGCTAACTCCTTTTGGGAAGTGGAAGGAGAAGTGTCCAGGAGCCCATGGAGAATGGTCCTAGCAAAGCTTGATCTGGACCTAGAAAATTAATCAAGCTTATAGTACTTATTAAAAGTATGTACAGAGGACCAAGAAGCAGCTTCTAGGATGCCTTTATAAACCAACCCTTTCCAAAAAGCCATACATGAAGCCAAGGCACTGGTAGAGTGGGTCTTGACTCTACGTGGAGTAATTTTGTTTTGGTGAGTCTAACAAAAGGTAATAGCCTTAGACAACCATTTGGAAAAACTCTGTTTGACACAGATTGTCCTTTCTTACCGTCACAAGGAATGAACAATTAATCCAAAGATCTGAAAGGTTTAGTTCTGTCAAGATAGTACCTGTGTCTGTGGACATCCAAGATATGGAGTATCCTTTCTCCCTCATTTCTAGGTTCAGGAAAGAAAGTGGGGAAATTAATAGTTTGGCTTAAAGTAACTCTGGTACAACTTTAGCCATACAAGAAGGATTAGTTCTCAAAGAAACCCTGATCCTATGGAAAATGTGATAGGTTTGACTGATCGTAAGAGCTTGCAACTCAGATACCCTTCTTGCAGACTTCTGAACAGTCAGTAAAAGTGTTTTCTATGTTAAGAACCTCACATCAGCCAGATCAGCAAGTTAAATGAAGCACATGTTGGCTTCTATAACACAAAATAAAGATCCCAAGGAGGGGCCACCAGTTTTCTTGGAGGCTTCTTATGCAAAATCACTTTCAAGAACATTTTGACATGAAACTTTATTAAAAGCAGAGTATCTATTGGCAGACATGCAGAAATAGCTGATAAATAAACTTTGATATAGGCGTAAGAAAGGCCATAGGATAGTAACTCACATACATCTTGTACAACCAGAAAATAACTAGCCCTGAATGGGTGCTGGTTATGTTGTTGGCACCAACTAGAAAATCATTTTCATTTGCTTATATAAGATATTCTAGTTGCAGGGATGTTCTTCGTGTTTCACTGTTGCAGTCATCACACTTGGGTTATCCTGCCAGGGGTAGCCCTCAGTCAGCCTGAATACCAGAGGATTAGTATTTCTACGTCAGTTGCTGTCACTCCAGGACTGACATCAGGTCGTCAGTGGTAAAAAATCAGGCAGCCAACACCATTACATCTGTCTTTCTTGCGGAGAAGCACGAAGCAGAAGCAGTCCGCATGAGTGCCGGTCAGACGCTACCTGAGTTTTCATTTGCGAATTGAAGTTGAAGTCTTCTAAAGCTAAGTACTCCATTGGGGATTCTTTTTTCTTGCTCTAACTGATGTCAGAAAAAGTTAACAATTATCTCACCTGTGGAAAGCAAATACCACACCGAGACTTCCATTCTTACTGCATCACCTGTTTAGCCCAGGCCACGACATCCCTCTCTGTCGCTTTTGTGCTTTGTTCAATGCCAGACCTATACATCGTTGGGCCTTTATTGTAGTTAAATATTTTCGATCTCAGTCCTCATATTCAGATATGGCTTCAGAAAGCTATCCGACTACCAATCTTCTGAAAAAACATAAGGATAAAGTCCGAGACAGACCACACAGGTCCAAAACTGCCGATGACGCTTCCGTTAAGCTAGTCATCGGTTCTCCAGTCCTCAGTGAGGCGCTTTCACAGCCCCTAATGCCCATTTCTGTAGATTTGCAGACTGCTACAGAGACCCATATGGAGTCCAGTATGCCACAAGACTCTTCTTCGACTAAGGATCCTGCGGATGTCTCTACCTTGGATGGGTCTGGAGCCACCGAGCAGGCACCAGCTTCCAAGGAAGTTCTTCGCACTACAGATACTCAACACAAACTGATGACTTCTTTCTCATCTTCAGTTCTTTCTAAAACTACAGAGTTTCTAAAGCCCATGGTATGAACTACGCCTAAAAAAATGGCAACCTAAGCTCAGGCACCTGCTTCCATGCCCCAATCTCAAATGTTTAAAATGGCAGAAGACCTTATTATGCTTATTAGGGGAAGCCAGGCTACCCCTTCCAAAAGAAAGAGAGACTTGTCCCCAGTACTTTTATCTGAACAGGAGTCCGATGACTCTGAAGTTTCTGAATATGAAGACATGCAATTCCTCTCTGCTTATGAGGATTCTGATGCAGAGGAATTCATTCCTTCTGTCTCTACTCCTAAGGATTTTTCATTTGGTGAAACCCTACATACATTGAGAGAGCATTTCCATTGGGAATGTCAGGATTATCCTTAGTCCAAAAAGAGACTCAGGGAATTTTTAGATTTACCACAGCACAGACCCTTAGCTATTCCTCCTGTCCTGGATGTTGTGGATAATGTTTTCATGGAATCCAGTTTAACTCCTGACACCCTACCACCTGCTCCCAGGAAACCTGACAGGTATTACAGAGTCCCTGACTCACACAAATTTCTTTTCAAAAATCCTACTGCTGACCCAGAGGTCATCTTCCAAGGACCTAAAGGAATAAAAGCAACCACAGCTAAGAATTCCACCCCTTCGAACAGGGATTCCCGAGCTTTAGACAGATGGGGTAAAAAAATATACACCTTTGCAACTCTTGCGTTTAGAGCAGTAAATTGTCAGTTCCACATGTTGAAATACTAGCAACATACAATGGAACTCCTAAAACAAAAATTATCTACCTTTCCAGCTTGTGCAGGAAATAAAGAATTACAGGAGCTTATACATTCTGCAAACCAAGTTACTAAGCGCACCTTGCAATGTGGCTTTGATGCCCTGGAAGCATCCTGCAGGACAGCAGTCACAGGTTCTGTACTTAGAAGGCATGCTTGGCTTAAGGAACAGACCTTGCCAGACCATGTCAAATCAAAATTATTGGATGCACCATTGAACAAAGATAACTTGTTTGGCACCAAGGCAAAAGAGGTTTTAAAAAAGATGGAAGAAAAAGCTAAATGTATGCAGACAGTCAAAGACTTCTTGCAAGTCCAGCCTCTGAGATTCAGTAGGCATTGCCCCTCCAAGCACTGGTCCTTTCCAGACCCCTGAAGGCCAGCTCAGACAAGTCCTAGATGAAGTGCCCCCCCCCCCCCCCCCCAGACAGCAGTCACAGGGAATGCAGAGATCTAAGCTATGGAGTACCTCCACTTCAAAAACAGGGAGTGCTAAGCCACCCCCTTATGAAAAGAACTCACAATGACATTTCAACTCCACCCCGTACCTCTGCCCACCTGCTTGTACCCCTAGGAGGAAAAAAAAACTGGGTCTCCATCACTAACGACCGATGGGTCCTCAACATAGTGTCCCAGGGATACAAATTTTATTTCCACACACTGCCAACCTCAAAAGGGTTCCCAGAACTTCCTCCAAACCAATGGGCAGAGGCCCAAAACCAAGTTCATTCCCTGCTCTCCATGAGGGCAATACAGCCTGTTCCTGCAGACCAGATAGGCCAAGGTTTCTTTTCCAGACTTTTCCTGGTACCCAGGAAAGAGGGCGCCTGGCGCCCAGTCCTAGATCTATCAATTCTAAACACCTTCCTGGTGATACAAAAATTCAAAATGCTCACCCTCCAACAGCTTCTTCCTCTGCTATCTAAGGATGCTTGGTTAGCCACCCTAGATTTAAAAGAGGCCTATCTGCACATCCCAATCAGGAATTCTTGCAGGAAATGTCTATGTTTCAGGGCAAGATCTATACACTTGCAGTTCTCTGCACTTTCCTTTGGCTTTTCCACTGCTCCCAGAGTTTTCACACAATGCCTGGTTCCTGCCATTGCTCTTTGCAGATAAAGAAATATTCAAATTTACCCATACTTAGACGACTGCCTGATTCAGGCAGACAGTCAGAGAAAAGCTGTTACAGCACCTGAACTTTGTAAAGGACCTACTGACCTCCTGGGGTACACTATAAATGAAAAGAAATCCAAACTAGTCCACACTCAAAAAATTGTATTCCTGGGAGCAAGCCTGGACACAGTATCCCAGATGGGATTCCTTACTCCAGAAAAACAAGCCTACCTGACAGGCTACTTCTCTCAACTAGCCACCAGAACCTAGTTTTCTGCAAGGAAAATCCTGTAAGCTCTGGGGTTCATGGCAGCTTGCATTCTACTCATTCCATACGCCAGACTGCGGAAACTTCAGTGGTACTTAAAAAGCCTTTGGTGTCAACACTCTCAGGACCCAGAAACTATCATACCTATGATACCTTGTCTGAGGAAAGATTTTCTTTAGTAGGCAGCATCATGCAATCACAACAAGGGCCTTCCCTTTTCACAACTCTACGGTGCCCAGACCTTAACCACAGAAGCATCAGACTATGCCTGGGGTGTGCACCTGGACGGCAGATGCATTCAGGGCCACTGGTGCCCAAATCAAATACATCTGCACATCAACCAAAAAGAGATGCTAGCTGTTCAGCATGCTCTGACAGCTTTCAGACCCCTACTCTCTCCGGGGCCTCTACTAATCAAAACAGACAACTCCACAGTGATGTGGTACATCAACAAGCAGGGAGGAACTCACTCTTATCCACTCTGCAGGCTAGCCATGACCTTTGGCACATGGCTTCAGCTATGCAAATTCACCTGCTAGCACAATTCCTGCCAGGCAACCAAAACTGTCTGGCAGACAACTTAAGCAGAAATCTCCTAGACCCACATTAGTGGCAATTAAACCAGAGCACCTTCAGCCTTGTAACCCAGAAATGGGGCACCCCAAAGGTGGACCTATTTTCCTCCCACAACAACCACCAGCTCAGTAAATTATGCCCCAGGGAACCTCACAGCAAGGCCTGGAAAGTGGATGCCTTATCCTTCCAATGGGTAAACCTCTCGGTCTATGCATTTCCCCCTCTACCTCTTCTCACAAGGGTACTACTCAAAATAAGGGAGGAAAAACCAAGAGCAATCCTGATTGCCCCAGACTGGCCATGCCAACACTGGTACCCACTACGGCGCAGTCTGTCACAACTGCCTCCATGGCACCTCCCTCAGATCCCAACTTTCCTGACCTAGCAGAATGGAGAATTCTTGCATCCACAATTGCAGACCCTGAACCTGGCAGCCTGGCATATTCCCTGACCTCTCCTCCAGTGGCCAGCCTAAGCAAGCAAGTCCTGGATGTTATACGTGAGGCCAGACATCCCAGCACTAGAAAATCCTATGTTGACAAGTGGAAAAGGTATTGCACCTGGATCCAGCCTAAAGGAGCTGAACCAGCACAGCCCTCCCTACTTCTCATCCTGGATTACCTAGCAGACCTACTTCACAGGGGCCTATCCTTCTCTTCTATTAAAATTCATGCCTCTGCTATCTCTGCTCATTTCAGCACAGAGCCACCTCTCTTTTCTCACCCTCTCATCAAACAGTTCCTAAGAGGGGCTAACAACCTAAGGCCACCCAGAAGAGCTCCTACCCCAGGATGGGATGTTAACTTTGTGTTGGAAAAGCTCACGCTACCCTCCTTTGAGCCTGCAGCTTCAGCAGAGTTAAAATTCCTCTCTTGGAAAACAGCCTTGCTTCTGGCCATCACTTTAGCTAGAAGAGTGCCTGAGCTACAAGCACTCATGGCTGTGGAACCCTTCATCATTTTTCATGCTGACTGGGTCTCCCTCAGGACTAACCCAACATTCATGTCCAAAGTGGTGTCCAGTGTGGCTCTCAGCCAATCTGTTCATTTGCCCACCTTTTTCCCTAAGCCCCAAAATAAGGGGGAAAGGATCCTGCACTCTTTAGATGTGCTCAGACAGCTCAGATTCTACCTGGATAGGACTAAGCCCTTTAGGAAAACTGACCAGTTACTAGTCAGTTTTTCAGCAGGGGCGGAGGGCAAGGCCATATCCAAACAAACCATCTCCAAATGGATAGCACACTGTATCCATTTCTGTTACAAACACCACAGGAAACCGCCCCCTTAGGGGATCAGGACACATTCCACAAGGGCAACCTCCACCTCTGCAGCCTTTCTCAGAGGGGTCCTTACCAGGGACATCCTGGAGGCTGCAACATGGAGTTCTGTTCATACCTTCACCAAGCATTACCACCTGCCTATCTTTTCCAAATCCAGGGCAGGCTTTGCAACCGCAGTCCTACAGGGCATACTAGCCAGCCCCAACTCTTCTTGACTGCCTCCACCCTTTACTTCAGCTTTGGGAATCAACCCAAGTGTGATGACTGCAACAGTGAAACACGAAGAACATAGTACAGTTGTGTATACTTACCATAAATGTACATGTTCAAGTGTGTTCACTGTTGCAGTCCTGGTTTCCCATGCTCCATCCCCCTTGTCTCTCTCACTCTCTCTCTCTCTTCCTCACTTCTTACAGGAATTTTTGGTATTTACTTTCTACTGGTGGTGTTCCTCCACCGTAACCTAGCTCCCTATTTGGGGGTTCCTGACATTTGAGGCAAGAAAAACTGATGTAATTGTGTCAGCTGCCTGATTTTATACTACTGACAACCTGATGTCAGTCCTGGAGTGACAGCAACCGAAGCAGAAATGCTAAGCCTCTGGTATTCGGGCCGATTGAGGGCTACTTCTGGCAGGATAACCCAAGTGTGATGACTGCAAGAGTGAAACACTCGGACATCTACATTTATTCCTGTTTGATGACCGGGGAGGTCCACTGGGCTCATGGAGTCTGTTTTCAGTGGAGGCCTGGGGAGAAAAGCTCTGCATTACAGTTTAGTTACATATACAATCACAGTAAAGAAGACACATTTACAATTGCATTTCATGTTAGAGAACAGGAATAATTCTTTGGTTACATAGTATCTAAATATTTAAGCTGGCAGTAGTGACTTAATTGAAAGTGAGAGTAATGACTTAGTTGAAGAAGAGAGAAAAGGTGGAAATGTGCTATTTACAATATGTACATTTATATAGCAATAACCCATGCCTGGGTGTGGGTAATGCTGGATTTACCCACAGTCGGTGTGGTTTGGTCACAAGGGCGAAGCCTGAGTGGCCAAACAAAGACAGCCGTGGGTAAATTCAGCATTACCCACACCCAGAAGTGGGTTATTGTTATTATACAATGACATTATTTAAGAAAAAAATAGTTACTTTTCTTAAATAATGGCATTATATAATGCCTCCTTGCTGCCCTTCCACAGCTGTCCAGTATTCTGCGGCAGTTCTAATGTACTGCGCATGCGTATGCTTATGCAGTACATCAGAGCTGTGGGTGGAAGCAACGGAGGAAGCAAGATTTCCGTTTATTTTTACAAAGTGTCTTGCTATGTTAAAGGAGTTTAACATAGCGAGACAGCTTTAAAAAAAGCAACAGAGAATCTCCGTTGCTTTTTTTAAAGCTGTCTCACTATGTTAAACCCATTTAACATAGCGAGACAGCTTTAAAAAAAGCAACGGAGAAAGGAAGATCTCTGTTACTTTTTTTAAAGCTGTTTCGCTATGTTAAACTCCTTTAACATAGCGAGACAGTGTCTAAAAAGCAACAGAGATCTTGCGTTCTCCATTGCTGTCAAAAAAGACTTATACTAATGGAAAAAGTCTGGGTGACCGGACCTTTTTTCAGTAGTATAAGTCTGATTTACAACGTGCACGCTGACCAATCAGCGTGCATGTTTTGGAATATTAATGGGGGGGTCGTTGTATAATGTGCTATTTACAATATATACATTTAAGTTAGGTTAGCTTGTACTCAGAGTTAGTCAGGAGTTTAGTCTTTCAGGATGGAGTGGTTTGATTAGTAGGCTAGGTGGGGAGAGTGCAGTTGCATTTCCTATTAGAGGAAAGGTAGGAATGTAGCTAAGTTTTAAAGTTATCAAAGTTTTAAAACTCAGCTACATTCCTACCTTTCCTCTAATAGGAAATGCAACTGCACTCTCCCCACCTAGCCTACTAGGTGGGTAGAGTGCAGTTGCATTTATGGTAAGTGTACACAACTGTACTTTGTGTCACTTTTTACTCCTAGTGTAAAATTTTACTGGGCGAAGTGATTCTCTGAATCACTTGGATGAGCAAATTGGAAGACTCAGACATTTCTGTGGAGGCTACAGCATTACAGCCACTCCCCAGGACTGCCTTATTAGCATGAGACTGATCAGCAAGACATCTCTCTGGTCTGAGGCCCCTGGAAAGAGAAACTACAGTAATAGAATGGTCTCTGAATCAGAAAGCCTTACCACAGTGGCAAAACATTTTGAGTTACAGCTTCCACATCACTCTAAGCCTTTCTGAATCCAAGCCTAAGAGTCTTGTTCAACTGTGTATAGAAGCAACTGTCCACACAATGTAACAGTTATGCTTATTATTTCGATAACATTTCAGTTTTCTTTATTCGGCATATTATTTAGGTATTTTTAGGGCATTGTCTTGACTTTATGGAGTTTGTGTTTGATGGCTGTAACAGTAGTTTGGTCTCATGGAAAAGGAGTGTTAAAATAAATAAGTACATCCCTCCCCTGTTCTGCTACCTGGACTGTCTGACACATTCTCTGTACATCAACAAGCAGTTGACAGGAATAAGATTTGGCAATAGCCATTAAATATTACTACAGTGTGACTAAACGCAATAAATAGTTTTACATTAAACTATTAAAATGGTGGATTTGGACTTGATTTGTACTCTACTGGAGCTGTGTTCATAGCTATTACTGAGCTTTTCTAATTTTTGCTTTAGGATACTTGGATAATTTAATATACACAGCTTGTTAAACATTAGTTCCACTAAGCAGTCAAGAACTTCTCATCTAGCAATTTCCTTCACATTAAACCAACCACAAAAGTGCATCATAACAAATAAAAATAATTTAAGTATTATTCTCACTATATGGAAAAGTTTGAAGAATGCCACACTGTAAAATGTCTGCAGAAGTTCTTGCAGTTTCTATGCATGCCATTTGGTAGCCAATTGAAATTTTGGGACCCACTAGAGCAAGTCCCAAAATACAGAGCCTGAATGGCCAAAAGACTGTATTTACATATACCTAGTCCAGGTCTACTTTAATTAAACAAAAGCGGAATCCGTCAAATACGACTCTGTCGACACATAAACAGCGAAATGTGATAACGTCGAACATGCAAAACCGCGAAATTTAAAGATCGAAACCGCAATAGTCAGCCATACCACCACCCGTAACATACTACCTACGCAAACACAACAAAAAACATGCATACACTAGCCAAAACCCTACTACTAACCCTAAATTAAAGCACCAAAACCCCACTTGTAACCCTACACTAAACCCCACATACACAGCTATCTATGCACTACCCTTAACCTCTCCCTAACCCTAAGGTCCGTAACTACCGCACACGTACCCTACAGAACTATACCCACACAAATTAAATATTCCACACACATACACTTAACAAAACCCTACACTAAACCTTACATACATTACCCATCTTTGCACTTACATTAACCCGCACCCTAACACTAAGGTCTATAACTATCGCACACTTACCTTACGGAGCTATACTGCAGACGGGCCAACGATGACAATTCGAAATTTCCGATTTCGCTATTTAGTGCATTCAACGTTTCTGTGTTTCACTGTTTATGTGTCAACGGATTCGTATTCGATGGATTCCGCTTTTGTTTAATTAAAGTAGACCCCCCTAGTCCAAAATGTCATCTCTTGGAATATTTCCTTTTCTCCGAGGTGTGGCGATCTTGGAATTGGTATATATAAGTTTGTGGGAGTGGGGTGTTGCCCCCCCCCCCCTGCAAAAATAAGTTTTAAAGAGAAGAGAGATTTTTGAAATTCTCTCTTCTCTGTTTTCTGTCTTTTTTTTTTTGGCCTGTCGGCACTTTGATTTCAAGTGTTGATGTTTCATTAGGGAGCCATGGCATTTTGCCTTTTAGCAAAGTCTCACGTTACTTCTTTCACCAGTTGTCATATCTTCAGCTGACCCATGCAGGAAAGGAAGTGTAGCTGTATCTCAGATGTCTGTGAACTTGATTAAACACAATAACCAGGCAGGTGACAGGATTTTTTAGAAGTGCATTGTCATGCTCACACAGGAGTTCACTGTCAGTTTTTCTTTCCATCAGGGCCAGTCTTGGACTAGTTGAGCTGACCGGGTGCATTAGTGCCCTGTGGCAGATGCCACCTGTCTGGTATTTTACAGGATTTTTTAGAAGTGCATTGTCATGCTCACACAGGAGTTTTCTGATTGTAGTCTTTTTTTAACTGCTTCCTCTTCTCCACTGATTTTTCTTTGACAATTCTGATTTCTGCTCTTTCATTGGTTCACTTGTAGAACCAGTGAAAGACGACCATGTCAAAGTAAAATTTGAATCAGTGGAATCATCTTCCTCACTGGCTTCTAGCAGCACTGTGCTATTGGTCTGTTGTAAGGACCAGTAGCAGAGTGCAGATAGAAGGAAAACAGACCAGCAAAGCAGGATTTTAAATATTGTGCAGTAAGTAGTTTGACAGTCAGTCTGTAAGAAGTTCGATCTGTTAGTTTCTGCCTTCCTTTTTTGTCCTCTTTCTTGTAACCCGTGGCTTGTTTGGGTTCAGTAGCTGTTCAGGCTTTCTTTATGTGGGCTGTCTGAGCTGGCGTTGCCAACTTGCTGCTGCATGCTGCCATTACAAAGACAGAGATGTAGTTAACTTACTCATAATACTGCTCTCTTCTGTCCTCAGCACTAGCAGCTGCTAACTTTTCTAAACCAAAAGATTTGTTGGTTGGATTTGTTTGTTGCCTTTCAGGATCCCACTGATGTTGTTCTGTGGGACAGACTTCAGCCTTGAAGGGTCCAGTTGTGCATTGGACTGACTGAGGCTGTTGCTGTAGCTTCTATTGCTTGCAGCAACTGCTGAACTACTGTCATGCCTGCTCAGCCCATTGCAAAAAGATCTCTTGAAGCTTGATGACTTTTTTGTTCTTTGTGGTTGCCCTGTGGTCTTAACAGGTGTGTAGCTTAAAACGTCTAGACTAGAGCTGCCGCAGATGCTATTAGTATGAGATGATGAGAGCAGTTTGGATTGGGGGCTCCCAAAATATCCAAAGTTATGCCCCACACGTTTTAGGCTGGTCCTGATTTCCATTATTTTCTTGGCTTCAGTTAACTCTTTCTGTACTTCTCACACACTTCCTATTTGCTCTGTGTAAAAGTGACTTGTTTATCTTTCTTTCATTTTTCATTTTGAATCTTTTCTTTGTCTAAAAGTTAATGCAGCTCAGCATTCGTTTCTCTATTTCTAATTACTGCTGCACACTCATTGAAAGTAATCTTTTTCCATATAAATTGTACAAAGTTTCTTTAAATAAATATTTTCTATTAGATCAGTCATTTTACAGTGCCCCACTACACCTTGTTTAAAATACCCTATCCTGATTAGCATAAAATAATGATAATTATATTCTTTCCACTAGAAAAAAATATTTAGGCAGAGACAGAGAATCCCATCCTTAACTTTCAGCATAATTTGCACTTTTCAGCCACTCCTATAAACGCAGTCATCACTAAATCAGATCAGGTTTCATATCTACGAGAACAGTGTGCTAAATGTTTGGCCATGCTGTTGTGTCATTTTTCAAACATCTCATAAAATGTTTGTTGTAGATAGCTTGTTTTCTTTACAATGTGCAGGAAAGCATGAATGTCATTTAAAATATTTTGCCAGTTTCTTCCCCATAAAAAGTCTATTTGGGATGTCCATTCTGTTAACTTTGAAGAAAGTCTAACCACAGTGTGCCTGTGAATGTCAAAACTGTTTTTGTTTTATGCCAGCTCTTACCACTTGAGAACATTTTTTTACCACAGTTTTTCTGTTCACTAATTCTCTTCTCTTTCGGCTTTTCCCGGTTAGGGGTCATCATAGCGGAACTCCGGCCTGCTAATCATTGGCAGTAGATTTTTACATGCCGAGTTGCTGGCCCTGATGCACAACCTTCAACAAAGGTGCTCCCATTCACACGTCTCCACACAGAAGGCGCTCTAGCTGAGAATTGAACAGGACAACGTCTTACTGTGTGATAACAATGCTACCGCAGCACCACACTGCAGTTGTTCACTGATATTGTAGCTAATTTCTTATGTATCTGCCCTACCTAAACGTGCCATGTCCTACCTGAATTACTTAAACATATTCAAAAACAGGTTCAGAACCAGCGGGTAAAACAACTCTATACAGCTACTATCAATTAAGCGCTCACTACCATCATACTTAAAGTTTTTGAATACAGGTTGCTGCACATTTAAAGTGAGGTTGCACTGTTTACTTTCCACATAAATGTTAATATTGCATTTGAAATACGCATCTTCTACTGTTTGTTAGGGGGCACCTAATAATATTGTGTTGCGATCAACTTACATCCTATTCAAGGATGTAGACTCTTTTTGGAGTTAAAACACATTTTGTATGCATTGTTTATAAGGGAAGTTGTTGTTACATTGTTGTTTGAGAGAACAAGTCGCATTCAAGCCAGACGTGCTATGAATTATGTGTTTGCAAAGACACTTACCCTTATTCTTATAAAAAAGCTTGTATTGCATTTGAAAAATTCATTCATTGTTCACATTGTTTTAAAAAAAAGGGAACTAATATACGGATTGTGTTTCCGATGTTATGAACCACAGGAGTGTGAGCTTTGTAAACCTGTAATGTCAGAAGTGATATACACTAGTATAGCTTTAACAACAGTATGATGGCAGTGAGTGTTTAACTGATGGCAGCTGTATGTAATTTGTATTGTGCTGTTTTGGCACCTTTTTGCTTATAAATTGTGTTGAATGAATTTTCCTTTTTGTCTGAAGAAGTCTTCCTAAGACGGAAGACGAAAAGTGCTTAACATTTAAATAAATCTTTGGAGTTGTTTTACCCGCTGGTTTGGAACCTGTTTTTGTTTATTCTACAAGAGTTTGTTTATCTGGTATTACTTAAACATATTGTTTCTCTGATTGTTGTGCCAAAAGACCAGTCATCTGTTACAGATTGAACTGCTGCAAACTCTTCTTCGGCTCCCTGGTTCTCTGTTTGCAAACACACACGCGCATGCACGCGCTCACGCACATGCACATACACACACACACACACACACACACACACACACACACACACACACACACACACACACACACACGTAAACACTGGCTCAGACAACACAGGTATATTTGTTTACAGCATATGTTTATGTTTTTAACCCCCTCTTTAGTGTTCATTTCCCCATTACTAACAGTGCCTAGACACTTTTTTCCTCTTTTGTTTGGCTATGTATCAGTATTTTTAGTTTCAAGACATTTTCAAAATTACATTTTATTCTCCACTCTGTTTCTGGACTCTGAACTTCCACTGCAATATACATAACAGTACCAGTGCGCTCTATATTGTCTGTGTCAAATCAGGAAATAACCCCCCAGGCCCACACACAGAAGTAGGGGTACTTTATTAACATCTTCATTATACTGGTGCCTTGGCCAAATTCTGTAACTATCCTCATAGTGTGTAACTGTGGAGAGGAATGCGATAATAAATAAAATGAAGGAATTATTGCCTTTACTGGCCTTTGGACTAGCTTTTCAGTTGAACATAGAGAAGAATCTTTTAAATTGAAAACACAGGAGAATTATACTGTGGAGAAGAGTAGAGAATGTGGCTGGAGTGTAGGATGAACAGAGATCTAGATCATGGAGTAATCAACCATGGCTAACCCTTGGGATTAGCACATAATAAGACTGAGAAAGAAAACAGGAAGCTCTGAAGGCATAGGACTAGATAGAATGTAGCCTGATGCCACAAATAGATATAGTAACTCATTAGCATGCTTCGGTGTTAATGGAATTCCATAACCCCATGAACAGAAGGTCTGTAGGTATCCACTATAAATAATTGTGTCATTTGACATACATTTTGCAAAACTAAAATTTCCAAAATCTTGGAAGATCAGATGTTCAAAACAAAAAAACATAAAACTATCATTTTATAGGGAAACAAACTTCTGCTGCCCCCCCCCTGACAGTATAAATGTCCCCCAAACCCTACAATTTATGTATGCTACCTCTGAGATTAAATAAAATGAGAGAAAGTGGGAAAACATAAAACTCACCTGCTTCTGTGAGTCTAGCAAACCACAAAGACACAATCTGTGAATTAGCCAGTTCTGATGTATTAAAACTATGAAACAAGGAGACTGGTGATCCTCCTCTTTCAGCATTTTAGCACCTGAGGAAGCAGGATGTGAGGTAAAGGTTTCCCTGCAGTTACATTTTGGTATCAGTATGAGGTAACTGTCTATCATATTGATGTCTAGGACTGACATTTCCTGTAACTACCACAGTGACTTCTTTATTTCCTCCCACTTTACCAGTGAAGCCTGTCCAGAATTACATTTGTCTTAGTACGAAGTTCAAACCTTTCCTCATTCCTATGCTTGTAATGCCATCATGTGGAAACAAAGTAAAATGTTCACACTAATTATTCCTTGCAACTTTGAACCAGGGTCACATTTACTACAAAATTATTTATGACATTTTCATTGTATTATAAGACCCATAATGTTGTGATCTCTAAGAATGGAACGGTTTGTTTCTACTCAGCAGTAGTGTAGACAATGGCAACCATGATATAAAACATTAGGTCAGCATTGATCCCTTAAGCATACAGACCATGAGACCCATAACATTGTGATCTCTAGGAATGGAACTGCTTGTTTCCACTCAGTAATAGTGGAGACAGTGACAGCCATGATATAAAACATTAGGTCAGCATTGTTCCCATAAGCATACAGACCATGAGACCCATAACGTTGTGATCTCTAGGAATGGAACTGCTTGTTTCTACTCAGTAATAGTGGAGACAGTGACAGCCATGATATAAAACATTAGGTCAGCATTGATCCCTTAAGCATACAGACCATGAGACCCATAACGTTGTGATCTCTAGGAATGGAACTGCTTGTTTCCACTCAGTAATAGTGGAGACAGTGACAGCCATGATATAAAACATTAGGTCAGCATTGTTCCCATACATGTTGCAATCTATATTCTTAGAAAAGAGGAGTGGAGCACTACAGAAATAATTTGCAATACCGTATATTTCACTTTACACATTGTCATTCTGTACCCCTTAATGTATGGATTTGCATGAAGCCACAATTAATACATGACTCATTTGCCTTGGTGGTGCTCTGTTTTGGCATAAATGAAAAGTGAAATGAACCCGTTTAGTGATTCTCCATAATGTCAAAAAAATACAGCAGTGTAATTTGACAGATGCCCCACCATTTGAGAACTGTTGTTAACTGGTTAAGCAATAACTTAGCAACAAAATGCGCTGTGGTTCACCAGGCAGCTACTGTCAGTTGGTTGAATGGTAATTGTGCAGGGAAGATGTAACCTGAGTGTCAAGAGATGGCAACATACGCATGTTTTAATATTTATTTACTTTAACAATCTTTGTATTAATACTGTGAATAGAAAAACTAGTAATCCAAAAAAACGACAAGGAGACAATCCCAATCACTGGTTCAAATCATACTGCAGGGTATCTGTAAAAATTTTTAGTAAGTGCTTTCATCCCTTAATCTCCAGTGACTTCTTCCAATAACTGTCTAGTGACGACCCTCTACTGGACCAATAATCAAGAAGCCTCAGTCCTCACCACTGGGAAATGTACATTGGGAGGATATCAAGTATACACACAGTAAAATGCAATTTCCCTTAAGAGCACACAGAGACACAGTCATTCCAGGGCTGGTTTCTCCCTCTTTCTCCATATCCCTAGTAAGACTCCCTACTGGCACAGCTATAGAGTTGAGATCTCAGCTGAGTGGCCAAGCCAAGACCTTCAGCACCCCCTCTGTCCAACCAGTGCTTTGTGTCCCTGCCCATGTAGCTGAGACACACACACACTTTGAGGTTTGATTTAGACACACACACACACACACACACACACACACACACACACACACACACACACACACACACACACACACACATACCTGGGTAAGGCTGGCACAGGTTTACAAGCTATGCCCCCTTTTGCCCAGACTGTAAGGTAGTTGTCACTGCCACTGGCCACAAAGGGTGTTCAGTCTTATTATGTAATGTTACTGCTAATACAAATGGTAGTTTGACCAAGAGCAAGGCTATTAGGAGTGGCCTATAGTGTCACCAAATAAATATGCAAGCACTCTCAGAACTTAAATATCTCTAAAAGGATCAGCCACAATGAAAGGATTAAATAGATTTAGTAATAAATAATAAAAGAACAAGAAAATACTTGCTGTATATTTACAGTGATGTCAGAGTTCAAAATCACAGGAATTATTTAAAACAACATTGCAGGATAGTCTCAAATAAATAAAGAAAAAATCTAAATTAAGCTTTGCTATATTCCTGACTGTATCTAAGAGAATTATACTATTCCCTAGTAACTTACTTCATTAGAGCAAGGCAGATGTGGTGAATGGTTCTTGTCATGTCCAAGACAGAATACAGAATGCTGCCTAGTTTTAGACATTGTGTGTTTTGCTGCAATGAAACTGAAAGATAGCATCTTTTTATGGCCTGGCCATAAAGTAATTTAATTTCGGCTATTTTTCTGAAGTTAACCTTCTGTATTCCAGTTTCCACTTTTAAAATATATACATCTAAACAGTTACAACAGTGCAGGTACATTTCTGTTCTGTTCTAGTAGGGCATGCTGTGGTTGCATTTTAAGCACTTTGCAAAAACCTTTTCAACACACACTTCTGTACCAGCAGTTTGATGTACACCTAACATACAGTTCTAACAGATTTGTAACACAGGTATCTTATATGAATCATATTGACATTCACAAATGATATATGATTATTTACAAAATTCCAGGTAGTTGGGCTGGCAATATCTCCTTTTGTTACACTTCTATATAAATCATGTTAATATTCACAAATGACATATAATTATTTACAAAAGTCCAGCTAGCTGGGCTGGCAGTATCACCTTTCGTCACACCGTCTCCTTACTATTTTTTTTTTATTATTTGTTCATACTGTGAATAGACATTAAAGCAAAACAGTGCAAATTAAACAGATGAATTGTTAAAAAAATAACCAAATAATTTAAATCAGCAGTAGATGTTAAGTATCTAACATGCACTGTTGCCTTCTGGACCATAACATTGTCACGCTGATGGGCCTTATATAGCTAAATAAAGCTAAGAATTATAGTGTGTAGGGTCACCTAAGACAGGCTGCTCATGACAGAGAAAGTATAATCTCTACATACAGTCCATAGGAGAACATAATGGCAATCCCGTCCAGTATTTTTACCAAGAAAATGCCATGGACAGAAGCAATCAGAGACATGTAGAAATGACACCAGAAGATGAGACCTGGACTCTGAAATTGCCCAGACTACTACTGGAGAAAAAGCAGTGCAGAGATATGAGTAGTGCTAGAGGGTATAATGTAGAAGGATTAAAGCTAATAGGATGTCCATCTTCTGAGATGCTTTGAGGCAAAAGGAACGCAGTAAAGAGCTGTTCAGTATAGGAACTTTGTAAGAACTATGAACCAAGATAAACTTAATGTGCTCAAAGCTGAGACTATAAGAATAAATATTGAATTTCTGGAAAATAAGGAGATAAAGTCGACTGGAATGGGTCATTTTCCATTACATAGTCAACCGATCTTTTACAGTGAACAATAATTTTGCATTAGGAATGGATTAACCTTCACAGTCAAAACAAAGTACCAAAATCAGTGTTTGATTAGAACCCAGAAATGAGAGAATGATCATTTCCCAAGGCAAGCTCCTCAACAGGATACAACTTTGTGCTCTAACTTCACATACTGAATAGAAGGAAGCTGATCAGTTTAATGAGAAACTGCAGCAACTTCTGTGTATAATACAAAAAATGTTACTTTCATCATAGGTAATTTGAATACTAAGGCTGGTAGTCAAAGAACACCTAGAGTAACAGACAAATTTGGCAATGATGTAGAAAATGAAGTAGAATTACATAGACTAGAAGTATGTCAAGAAAATTCAGTGGTCATTTCAAACACTCTTTTCTCAACAGTGTAAGAGATGGCTTTGCACTTGGATATCAGTAGATGGTCAGTACCAAAACCAAATGTATTTTATACTTTGCAGTCAGAGATGGAAAACCTGTATACAATCAGTAAAAAAAAAAACAAGACATGGGTTTGACTGCAGCTTGGATCCAGCCTCAAATTGCAAAGTTTAGAATCAAATTAAAGAAAACAGGAAAAGTCTCCAGGTCAGCTTGGTATGAGCTCAGCAGTATTGTATGTGAATATGTAGTCGAGGTGAGCAACAGATTTAAGGGGTTATAGAAGTAAGATATAATCCAGGAGTGGTGATGCTTTTTTGTAATCTGTGCACACCATTCTGAAATTCCTGTTCTTTTTACAGGTCTGAAGTATGGATTTGTTTAACAGAAGGTGATCCTTTGATCCATATGAATCTCTTTTATTCTCCTGTTCAATGGCAATGATTGGATGTTTATCCAAGTAACTGTATATTCTGTCTGCATCGATTCCTGTCTATGACTTATATGTTGTTGGGAGGAGGCATGTAGTTCTGTGGGTGACTTGCAGGCTTATGTTTCCCCATTGTTAGCAAGTCTGGTGTCATTTCAGGGTGTACATATAAGTATTTTTACTCAGGCTAAATCATGGTGTAGAGATGTTAATGCCTTTAACTTAAAGTTAGGTACAGCATCTGGACCTGGCGTTTTCCAGTGGGGAGCCTTTATTAACTTTATATCTATCTCAGTGGCAGTTACTTCATGTAAGTCCACATCTTCTGTATCAGAATTTCTTAATTGTTCTTTTACTTCTTTTATCCACTCAGCCTTCTTGTGGTCAACTGGAACACCATAGGTGATTCTCCAAAATGCATACATTTCTTGTTCTTGGTTTTATTTCAAGTATTGCTGTTTTTCCTAACAACTGTTTTGTATTCTTTATTTACATTTCTGAGTGTGTCCCCTAAGTTTTTCAACCTGTGCAGAGATTTTCAGTTTACTGTTAGAGATAGTGTAATACAAATCCTGATTTGTTTTGATGTGTTTTTGCTCTAGC
>NC_056727.1:4658055-4753055 GCF_019279795.1 Protopterus annectens | reverse complement strand
AGTGACGGATTTAATGTAGAAATTCTAACACAGGTTATATCAAGGCATGATGGAACAATGAGTCCACAAGTAAGAAGAAATAGGCGCAGAAGACATCTGAAGAAGAAATATGGACATGGGAAAGAACAAGAGATTTAATATTGTGCAATATTTATGCAAAGGAGAAAGCAAAACTAGTCAATACAAAAAGAGCAGCTCCAAAGATATTTGAAGAGAAATATAGGCAAAGTTATCCAGTTATGGAAAATTTAAAAATTCAGAAAAATAAGAAAACAAAGAGAAAAAGTGGAAAAGATGATTAGTAATGGAGATGTTAAAGAAATAGAAACTGAGGTACTGAATTGAAGGATTTAGTGTAAAAAATCTAACTCTGGTAACATCACAGCAGGATAGAGCAATGGCTCCCCAAACTAAGGAGAAGCAGTAGAGCGGGAAATATCTGATCAGTTGCCATATGAAGATACTTTGGAACCTTCTAGAGAAAACCAGTACAAAAGTTCAGTTGGAGCTGCACAGCAAGGGAAGGAACAGGAAACAATGGCAACTCTGACACAGTCAATGTTGTGGAGTGACAGGTCAATGGTTTCCTATATGAAAGAGCAATGGATGACATAGGATGAAACTGAAGACAATGTGGCACAGGAAGATGCTCTAGAACTTTCTGTAGAATGCCCACAGGAAATAGAGAACAAAGGATGTGCCTTCAGTTTAGAAGAAAATGATCTAAAAGACTTGCTTGATTTAATAGAGATGGACAGACATAGTAAAATCAATGAAAGAAATAGATTACAAAAAGTCAATAAAATCCCAAAAGTTAGAAGTTTGATAAAACAAATGAACACAGTAATTAGGGCAGTTCATAGAAATTCATGCAGTATAACAGAAGTAAAAAGAATATATGACTGGGAGCTAAATTAATAACAGATAAAGTCTTACCATAAAAACACAGGGCAGTAAGGGAAAGGAAGGGGAAAATTTAATGCCATCATGGAAGTATCGAATAGAGAAAACTATAAACCAATTAAGACAAGAAGTGTGACTGTTAAAAGAATATAGAAGAGGGAACAGATTAACACAAATACTCAGAAAGATAGACATGATAAAAGCAATGTGCAGTATCAGAATAGATTCAGGATCTATTGTGCACTGTAGCAAATAAGCTAAAATATCAGCACAGGCAGAAAAACGTAGAAGATATGCAGATAAATATAAAGGAAAAGTACAAAATAAGCAATTTATTGATGACCCAAAAAAGTTTTGTAGAAAATTGGGAAACAAGACAAAAAGAATTGAAACACCACCAAAAAAAGTAGAAATATATACATTTTGAAGAAACATCTACAAAGATCCTCTGGAACATAACAAAGATTTATGGATAGAAGAAATAATAGAAAGAGCAAGAACTTCAAATGTACAGGATATGAAATGGGATGAAGTAGTGACCAGAGAGATGGAAACAAAGTTAAGAAAAGCTCCGTATTGGGAAACCCCAGACCCAGATGCAGTACCTAACTTCTGGCTAAAAATATTAATATCTTTGCATGAAGATTTAGCCATGAGTAAGAACTGTTCATATGTGCATCCCAAACACACACCGACCTGGTTAACAACAGGAAAAACAATACTCCTACTTAAGATTGAACCTGCAAGCTATCCTAAAAACTATACCAATAACTGGCCTTCGGACAATATATAAACTGGAATTGATGCCAACAAAGTTTACAGTCATTTAGAAGAAAACTCAATTGCGGCAATAGAACAAAAGGGTAACAAAAGAAAGTCACAATGGAGAACTGTAAAAAGGGTATGAATGTAAATATGGCATGGATAGACTACAGAAAAGCATATGACAGTATTCCACATTCATGGATAAAAGCATGCTTAAAATGTATAAGACACACACTACACTGATCGATTACATTATAGCAATGGTGGCAAACCACTTTTCAATTAAGCCATGATAAAGTACAAATTGTTATTCCAAGGATAAAAATTCAAAGGGGGATATTTCAGGGTGGCTCTTTGTTACCACTGCCATTTTGTCTTCTCCTTAACACATTAAGCTGTCTACTTAACAGATTAGGTCATGACTACAATTTGGCTCCCAGAAAACAACAAAGTGTAAAGACTTCTCATCTTCTTTTTGTGAATAATTTAAAACTGTAATGTTTATCAGACGAGGAACTCAAAGCACAATCACAGGTTGACAAAACTTTTTCAGATGATATAAGAATGTCATTTGGTCTTGATAAATTTGCAAAATCAACCTTTAAAGCACGAAAGCTGCAGCACCAAGAAAAAAATCAGCCCAGGACAGGAATGTGATATAAAAGAACTTGAGCAAGAGGGAGTGTATAAAGATCTGGGAATTGATGAATGATCAACAATAAAATGAAAAAATGAAAATAAAACTTAGTAAAGAATATTTTAGAAGACTAAAGTTAATACTGAAAACAGTGGTGACATCTAGGAACAAAGTCCAAGCAATAAACCAATTTGCTCGTCCTGTCCTAACTTACAGTTTTGGAGTGATTGGGGCTCCAAAAGGTGTTGGATCGATTGGACTTGAAAGCAAAAAGGATGCTTCATGCTAATCAAATGATTTATAACACTCAGTGTATACCAAGACTATATATTCCCTCTTCTGAAGGAGGTATGGCCTCCTTGAAATTGATTTCATGTATAGATCTTCAGTTGTAGGACTGCATACATATCTACTGACCTCATGAGACCCAAATGTAGTGAAAGTCTCAAAACATGAGGAGAATAAGTCTATGCTGACTTCCCTGCTTAGTTTAGCAAAAACATATCGGCGTCAACCAGGAATGGAAATTAAACCTGAAGTAGGTAAAAATCAGACAGTAAATGAATGTGCCAGAAAACAAAAGAAAGAATATAAGGTGAAGGGTCAGATGAGAAGGCAAGAAATGTGGAAAGTGCATAAGATGCAAGTACAGAAATCTCGTGGAACAATCTTATGTTGGTCAGGATCGAATGCAGGAATGATTAAGGAGAGGTGAATTTAAACCAAGAGATGAAAGGTTAATATTAGCAGCCCAAGATAGTGGACGTGTTAGTTTACAAAGTCCATTGAACATGTGGGAGAAACAGACAACTGTAGGCTTTGTAAAACAGAATTGAAAACAGTCACACATCTTGTTGCTGGTTGTGATATACTAATGGCAGAAGGACTGTATACTGAAAGGCATAATAATGTGGCAAGACAGTTGCATTCGGGACTCTACAAACATAATACTGAAGTAGCTGAAAAACATTGTAAACACAAGCCCCAAAGCATTATACAAAATGATGAAGTTTATATCACATGGGATCACACATTACCAACAGTTCAAAAAATAGATGTGAGAAAACCAGATATAGTAGTCCATGAAAAGAAGACAAAAGTAGCATTGATCATTGAAATTGCTAAACCCAGGTACTACAGTGTCTTAGTTCAGAGAGAGACACAAAGTCATAAAATGCAAGGATTTGCAGGCAGAAATGAGGGCAGTGTGGAAGAAGGATACCCAGAAAGTTCCAGCAGTAGTAAAAGGAGCAACGGGTTTTATCAAAAAGAATTTACAGTCATACTTAGATATGTTACTAATACATGTAATTCCATATGAACTGTAGAAGGAGTCATTACTAGGCATACTGAGAGTGCTGCGAAGAGCACATCTAGCTAATATCAAAGACTGAAACAATACTAATTTCATGAACTTTAATAATACCTTGAATTAGGAATGGAGTCTATTCCTGTCAGAGTATTAGAAACCAAAAGATTTGGAGAAATTCAAAATGAGCTTCCTTTGTATGTGCTGTCTTCACACAGACTGAGCAAACATATTCTATCCTGAGGTGGTTTGGATGATATTTTTTGACTGCAGCAGTTTGGTTGCCTGCAGTTCTTGGGAAGCTTACTGTGTGTCTACTGTTGCACCTTCATCATCAGGAAATATTCCTGGCCTCAGCTTATCAGCACTTTTTAATTCATTAGTGATGTCATCAAACTTGGGTGGCCACGGTGGTGCAGTGGTTAGCATTGCCGCCTCACAGCAAGAGGTTCTCTGGTTTGATCCTCGGCTGGGGTGCCTTCTGTGCGGAGTCTGCATGTCCTTCCTGTGGTCACGTGGGTTTCCTCCGGGTGCTCCGGTTTCCTCCCACATCCCAAAGACATGCTGCAGGTGGATTGGACACTCTAAATTGGCCCTAGGTGTGAGTGTGTGTGTGTGTGTGTGTGTGCCTTCTGTGGAAGGTTGGGTGTTGGGCTGGCAACTTGATACTGTAAAACTCCACTGCCAGTCATAAGCGGACAGGTGATCTGCTGTGGTGACTCCTAACCGGGAAAAGCCGAAAGAAGAAGAAGAAGTGATGTCATCAAACTTGCAAATTAATTTAAGTAAGTAGCTGAAAGTGATAGCCTTAGAGGTACATCTGTTTACTCCACATTACTTGCCATTGTTACACACAACATATTTCCACACACACTGGAGTTCCTGTGATGTGAAGGATTTGGTGTAGAAGATCTAGTACCGACTACATCACAGCATGATGGAGTGAGTCCCCAAAGTAAGGAGAAACAGAAAGATCAGGAAACATCTGAAAAAGAAACATGGACATGGGAAAGAAAAAGAGATGGTGTAGTATTTATGCAAAGGAAAAAGCAAAACTAATCAATACAAAAAGAGCAGCACCAAAGATATTTGAAGAGAAATACAGGCAAAGGAATCCAGACATGGAAAACTTTACAATACAAAAAATAAGAAGACAAAGAAGAAAAGTAGAAAAGGAGATTAGTAATGTAGAAGTTAAAGAACTAGAAACTGAGGTTATGGAGTACCTACAAAGTGAAGGATTCAGTGTAGAAAACTGACTGCAGAAAGCACCACAACAGGACAGAGCAATGGATATCCAAATTAAGGGGAAACCAGTGGAACAGGAAGTAATTAGTCAGGTTCCATATCAAGATACTTTGGAGCCTTCCACAGGAAATCAGTATAAACATTCACTTGAAGCTAGACAGAAAGGAAAGGAACAGGAAACTGTGGAAACTGATGCAGTCAGTATTGAAGAGTGATAGGCCAGTGAGTTCCCATATGACAGAGCAACAGATGGCACAGGATGAAATTGAAGAGATTGTGCTACAGGAAGATACTTTAGAACTTTCTATGGAATGCCCACAGGAAACAGAAAACAAGGGCTGTGCCCTCAGTTTGGGAAGAAAATGAGCTAAGAGAAGAGTTGCTTTATTTAATAGATATGGATAGATATATTTCAACGAGAGAAATAGACTGCAGAAGGTCAATAAAACCCAAAAAGTCAGAAGTGTGATAAAACAAATGAATGCAGTAATTAGAACTGTCCATGGAGATCCATGTCATATAACAGAAGTAAACAAGATATATTATTGTGCTGCTAAATTAATAACTGATAAATTCTACCACAAGAACACAGGGTAGTGAGGGAAAGGAAGGGGAGAAATCGAATACCATCATGGAAGTATCGAACAGAGAGAACTATAAAGCAATAGGACAAGAAGTATCACTCTTAGAAGACTATAGAAGAGGGAATAGATCAACAAAAATACTAAGAAAGACAGATGTGATTAAAGCAATGCACAGTATTAGAACAACCAGGATCTAGCATGCACTATCACAAATAACAAACTAAAAATTTCAGCACAAGCGGAAAAACTTAGAAGATACACAGATGAATATAGAGGAAAAATACAAAATAAGCAATTTATTGATGACCCAAAAAAGTTTTATAGAGAATTGGGAAATAAGGTAAAAGGAATTGAAAGACCACCAAAAAAAAAGTGGAAGTAGTTACATTTTGGTGAAGTATCTAGGAAGATCCTGTGGAACATAACAAAGATGCTAAATGGGTAGAAGAAGTAAAAGAAAAAATAAGAAGTTTAAAGGTGCAGGATATGAAATGGGATGAAGTAACAGCCAGAGAGATTTAGACAAAGTTAAGAAAAGCCTCTAACTGGAAAACCCCAGGCCCAGATGCAGTACCTAACTTTTGGTTAAAAGAATTAACATCTTTACACGAGGATTTAGCCATGAGTAAGAACTATTTATGTGTGCACCCTGAACAGACACCATCCTGGCTAACAACAGGCAAAACAATGCTCCTTCTTAAGAGTGACCCTGCAAGGTAACCTAAAAATTATAGACCAATAACTTGCCTTCTGACGACGTATAAACTATACATGGGAATTGATGCTGACAGAGTTTATAGTCATTTAGAAGAAAACTCAATTATGGCAGTAGAACAAAAGGGCAATAAAAGAAAGTCATATGGAAAAAAGGATCATTTGTTGTTAAATAAAGTTATACTGGAGAACTGTAAAAAGGGGAAGAATTTAAGTATGGCATGGATTGACTATAAAAAAGCATTTGATAGTATCCCACATTCATGGATAAAAGAGTGCTTAAAATATTTAAGATACAACTTACACTGATTGACTACATTGCAGTGACTATGAAACAGTGGCAGGCCACTTTGCAATTAAGCCATGGTAAAGGACAGATTATTATCCCAGGGATAAAAATTCAAAGGGGGGTATTCCACGGTGACTCTCTGTCACCGCTGCTATTCTGCCTTGCCATTAACTCATTAAGCTGTTTACTTAACAACTTAGGCCATGGCTACAATTTGGCTTCTGGAAAACAACAAAGTCTAATGACTTCTCATCTTGTCTTTGTCAATGATTTAAAACTGTATAGCTCATCAGATGAGGAACTGAAAGCACAGCTGCTGGTTGCCAAAATTTTTTCAGATGATATAAGAATGTCATTTGGTCTTTATAAGTGTGCAAATGTAACCTTTAAAGCAGGAAAACTGCAACACCAGGAAAACATTAGTTTGGGACTAGAATGTGATATAAAAGAACTTGAGCAAGAGGGAGTGTATAAATATTTGGGAATTGATGAAGGATCAACAATAAAACATGAACAAATGCAAGTAAAACTTAGTAAGGAATACTTTAGAAGACTTAAATTAATTCTAAAACAGCGTTGACATCTAAGAACAAAATAAAAGCTATAAACCAATTGGGTCTTCCTGTCCTAACTTACAGTTTTGGAGTGATTGACTTGCCCGAAAACATGTTGGATAGATTAGAAGGAAAACAAGAAGGATGCTTCATGTTCACCAAATGATTTATAAAAATCATTGTATACCAAGATTATATATTCCTTGTTCCAAAGGAGGGATGGGCCTCCCTGAAATTGATTACATGTATAGATCTGTAATCGTAAGACTCCATACATATCTGCTGACCTCAAAAGATCCAAATATAGTCAAAGTTTTGAAACATGAGGAGAATAAATCTAAAATGACTTCTCTGCTTAATTTAGCAGAAGCATATCGGCATCAAGCAGGAATGGAAATCAGACCAGAAGTAGATAAAAACCAGGCAGCAAGTGAATGCGCCAAAAAACAGAAGAAAGAATATAAGGTGAAGGACCAGATGAGAAGGCAAGAAATGTGGAAAAAGCATAAATATAGTTGCAAGTATAGAAAAGTTCTGGAAGAATCTCATGTTGATCAGGAACAAACACAGGAATGGTTAAGGAGAGGCAAATTCAAACCAAGAGATGAAAGGTTAGTATTGGCAGCCCAAGATAGTGGGCTACATACAAACTGGTTTACAGACAACTGTAGATTTTGTAAAACTGAACTGGAAACAGTCGCACACCTCGTTGCTGGTTGTGACATACTAATGGCAGAAGGATTGTATACTGAAAGGCATAATAATGTGGCAAGACTGTTGCACTGGGGATTATGTGAACATTATGATATTGAAGTGGCTGAAAAACACTGCAAACATGAGCTACAAAGCATCATAGAAAATTATGAAGTTTATATCACATGGGATCACCCATTACCAACAGTTCAAAAGATAGATGCTAGAAAACCAGATATAGTGGATCAAGAAAAGAAGACAAAAGTAGCATTGATCATTGAAATTGCTACACCCAGTGACTACAGTGTCTTGGGTACAGAGAGACACAAATTCATAAAATATCAGGATCTGCAGGCAGAAATGAGAGCAATGTGGAAGAAAGATAACCGGACAATAGTAGTTGGAGGAATGGGTCTTTTAAAAAAGAATCTACAATCTTATTTAGATATGTTACCAATCCATGTAACTCCATATGAATTGCAGAAGGAGTCATTACTGACCACATTGCGAGTGCTGCGAAGAGCACTTTTGGCAGACATGAAAGATATTAACAATACTAATTTCATGAACTTTAATTGTACATTGACTCAGGAATGGGATCCATTCCCATCATAGTATTAGAAACCCAAAAGATTTGGAGAAATTAAAAAAGACTTAATGGAGAGAAGATGCAAAGCATAAACAAGTCATGTGAAAAAAGTCATATAAAACTTTAACCAAGATTTAATAGCTATACTGGGGGCCTACTTAGGCTTCAACCTTATAGCCTAATTCCAACACTCACAGATAAATACTGCTTAACCCATGCCTCAGCACTAATTGTTGCTTAACTTTTTTAGACATAAAGAAATATATTCATAATTCTGACATTGGTTACAGTAGTCTATGAACAGTTATCATTTATCTTCTAAATTTAACAGGAAAATTGGAATATACACTTCCTATAATTGTTGTAAATTTATGATATGGTGCTAATCTGCTTCAGGCTGCAGGGAATAAGATATGTAGGCTTTCCCACACCAGGTAGATGGATTGCTGACATGGCAGTGTGGCATTCGAAGGGTGCTGAGTGTTTTGTCCTTCGGATGAGACGTTAAACAAAGGTTCCATCTGCTTGAGCTATTTCCAGCTCAGGTGGATTTAAAAGATCCAGTGGCACCTATCAAAAAGAGTATTATTTATTTATTTTTTTATTTAAAACATTATTTGCAATACTATTTACAAACTTGCATATTTACAGTTTGTACAGTATACAATTTCCATTCCTTTCTGTTATTGTCATGCAATCATAAATATTTTACTTTTCATTATGTTAAACTTCTATCTTCATTATCTTTATTTGACCTTCACTCCTTTTTCCACAACCAACATCTAGTTTTCTTAAAATTACTGTGAGTCTCCATTTACCGTCAAACATGATCTCATTTATCCTTTCATTCCAAATGATCCACATAATCTAAAATAATCTTTTTATATATTTTATTTACATATTTCTTCTTTTTATATCTATAATATCCATACATAATCATATCCATATTTATTTCATTTCCTTCCTTTATATTTTCAAGTAACTTTTCTTCACATAATTTTTCCCACAATTTTGCATCTCTTATACATTGTTAGAAAACATGTTCTGCAGGTTATTCTTTACCACAGTATATACAAACACTTTTACTGATTGTTTTGTATGGCATATTTCCTTTTACAGGTAATTTATTAATCATTAATCTCCATAAAAAATCTCCACATTCTTCTTTCTTATTACACCATGCTTTTCGTACTTTTATAGTTTTAACTTTTTCATTCACTAGTTCAGCCCAAAGATTAACATAATAGCTAAGGTCTTCTCCTCCCATGCACAAAGTACAAGGTTTGATCCTGACCTCCGACCAATTCTTGTTTGGAGATTGCCTGTTCTCCCTGTGTCTCTGTGGAGTTCCTCCCCACCTCCAAAAAACATGCTGAGTGTTTCCATCTCAAACTCGCTAATGAATGGAGCTGTGGGCAGCAGCACTGACTCTCTATATACTGCCCTATATGGGGAGGAGTTGTACATACCAACCGCTTTGGGCATCTACTATGGTGCGCAGTATCCTCAAGATAGGCGAACAGAAATTACAGACTGCGGGCCATGGCAGGGCTAGCCACTCAGTGTAAAATATGGCTTTAGATTATTTGGTCATGTTAACTAATGGCACCAAATGGGCATGGGTAGTTACCGATGATAAGTGGGTTGAGGACCCAGCCTACTCTGACATACGACAGGGACCCATGGTAACGGTGGGAGGGGTGTAGTACCCCTGTTGCCCAGTGTGTGCCTGCAATAAAGCCCAGCAGCCATGAGTCAATAAGCTACTGGCCGGCCAGTGTCTAGTTGCCCAGCCTAGGTTACCTGGGATTGCTCTGTTGAGCGAAAGCTGGACGTGAAACCAATCAACCTGCCAAACATAAACTAAGACTTTTTGCACTTAATGTGGGCTCACTGATGGTACATGATGATATGGAGGCGGCTGGACATCCTATGTATCCAAGAGACAAGATGAAAGGGCAGTGTAACAAGGCCACTTGGCTTGGAATCCAGAGTCTACTACTCAGGAGGGGAACAGGCTAGAAATGGTTTGGGAATTATGGTGAGAGAGAGGCTTCAGAAGGCAGTGAAGGATATCATCAGAATTAGTGACAGACTCATGGCAGTCAGACTCCAGTGTAATAATAGGGCTGTATTCATAATCTCAGCTTATGCCCCACAGCAGGGTTGTGATAATGAGGAAAAGAGGTGATTCAGACAGCAGTTGCATGACCTGCTAGATAAAGCAGGGCAGCATGAATTGGTGTTGATAATGGATGACTTGAATGCACATATCAGGACAGAACAGGATACAAGGATTGCCTGGGTCCACATGGGTAGAGCAACAGGAATAAAGAAGGAGAGGCCATTCTAGACTTCTGTCTAGCAAATGGCTTGATAGTAGCCAACACATGGTTCAGAAAGAGAGACAGTCACAAGATCACATGCAAGAGTGGCCAACATGCAACACAAGTAGACTTCCTCTTAGTTAGGAAAAGGCACTGGGGTAAAATCAGTGATTGCAAAATCATCCCCAGTGAAAAAGTCAGCCCACAGCATAAACCACTGGTTGCCACAATTGGCTGCAAACAGTGGTCAGAGAAGGCTCTAAGGTCAACATATACCAGGCAGAAGACCTGAAAGTTGACTGGAGAGAAAATACAACAGTTCAAGGAATTGCCTAGGGCTCTAGAACCCCAAGAAGGGGAAATAGGTGGAGTTGAAGAAGAATGGCAGTGCCTCAAAACAGCATGTGTGAGGACTACAGAACAGATATGTGGCCAAGTCAGGTGTGGAAATAAGGTACATAAGGAAAGCTGGTAGTGGAATGCAGAAGTCCAGGGAGTCATCAAAAAAAAGGAGTGCAGGAAAAAGTGGAAGATAGAAAAGACAGACTAGACTAGGAAGGAATACTGGTTGGCTAACAAAGAAGCTAAGAAAGGAGCTGCAATAGCAAAGAATAGGGCATCGGAGGAACTCTACCAACTTCTGGAAAGGGACTCATTAAGCGGCACAAAGAAACTATATCAGGTTGCAAGACAAAGGCAGAAAGATAAAGAAGACAGCCAGACACCCTTCATAAGGGATGCCAGCAACAACCTGCTCACCAGTCCACAGGACATCAAAGGCAGATGGAAGGAGTATTTCCAGCAGCTTCTGAATGAAGAAAACCCCACAGAAGCTGTACTGCTCCAAACACAGCCTACAGTGAGAGAAGCGGAGGAGCCCACTCTAGAAGAAGTAAGAATAATACTAAGGAAAATGAAGTCAGGGAAAGCAGCAGGCTGAGATGAGATCACAGCAGATATGATAAAGATGCTGGGTGTGATAGGGGAGAAATTGCTCCTGAGGGTACTCGGAGCAGTGTGGAGAGAAAGTTGTATCCCGATGAATGGAGAATAAGGTTACTCATGCCAGTGTACAAGAACAAAGGGGACATCCACAACTGTGGGCAGTACAGAGGAATCAAACTCCTGTCACATTGCATGAAAGTTCTAGAGAAGGTGATTGATAAACGGATATGTAGAGTAGTAGAATGTAAGATGGGAGATGTGCAGTATGGATTCAGATCAGGATGCAACACAACTGACCTGATGTTTGCAGTGAGACAGATAGCTGTGAAGAAGCTAGAGATGAGGAAAGAGTCCAATTGGGCATTCCTAGACTTGAAGAAACCATGTGGCAAGGTCCTAAGAAAGCTGATCTGGGCAGTATTGTGGTGGTTTGAAGTCCCAGAAACATTGGGAGAATTAGTGCAGGCTATATACCAGGACCCAGTGACTCAAGTACAGTGTTCGCCTCACAGAGGGGTTCCCAGTGGGAGTGGGTATGCACCAGGGTTCAGCTCTGAGCCCAATGCTGTTGATAATGATGATGGACTACATTAGCAAACAGGTTGGAGGGGACAGATCAATAAAGTTGCTGTATGCAGATGATGTGGCATTACAGGCAGACTCTGAGAAAAAGCTCCAGCAAAGTATAGAGCAATGGAATGCAAAACTGAAGGAACATGGGATGGAACTAAGCATAGATAAGACAGTGGTAATGGCAGCAAACTGGGGAAATCAGAAGAAGCTGAGGATTGAGATAGAAAGGAAGATAGTCGAAGAGGTAAATAGCTTCAAGTATCTGGGAGGGGTGGTTGAGGAGAAAGGAAGTCTGAATGAGGAGGTCAACGCTAGAATCAGAGGGGCTGTAGCCAACTGGCATAGAGTGTCAGGTGTATTCTATAATAGCAGGATGCCAAAGAAGCTGAAAAGTAAGGTGTACAAGAGAGTGGTGCAACCAGTACTACTGTATAGTACAGAAATCTAGACAGTAAAGGCAGAGCAGATGAAGAAGCTAGAGGTGATGGAAGTGAAGTGACTGAGAAGGGTAGTAGGATGCACTATATGGAACAGACAAAGAAATGAGGACATAAGATCAGAAGCCAAAGTAGCTCCAATTGCAGATCAAAGAGAAGAGATTACAGTGGTTTGGACGTGTGCAGAAAAGTAGATAATCTGGTGAAAAAGATTTGGGAGAGAGAGGAAGAAGGTAAGAGGAAACCAGGGCATTCAGCATACAGGTGGATGGGTTGTGTGAAAGAAGATCTGCGACAGTCAGGCATGACTGTTGAAGAAGGCAGGAGTGTGGCATTGAATCAAGAGAGATGGCGACACTTAACACAATTCCCCGGCCCCATGTAGAAAATGGAAAAAAGGGGGCTGATGATGATGATAATTTTTATACCACACTTTCCTCTCAATTTCTATTTCATTAATTTTTACTTCTCATAAAAGAATTTTTCTTGATAACATCTCATTTCTTCATTTACTAATAACCTCAAAACTGGTGCATAAGCCATGCAACCCCAAAACCAAGCACGAAGAAACACAACCAAAGAGTTCATATGTTCTAAGGGCATACCTTGGAACTACATCAGATGATGTTAGGTCATTTTAGTACCTTTGCAGTTCTGATGAGGTCCCAAGGTGTGGGGACAAAAGTGTTTAACCAGTTTGAATTGTGGTGTACTTTCAATAAACTCCACTTTTCCATTCAGTTTGAATTGGAATGAATTTAGGTCATTTTAATGCCTTTGGAGTTTTGTGATTTGTTGAACAACTGTTCCTATGGTGGATGAAACACTTTTTTGCCCTGGGACTATGTGAACCCTTTAGTTGTGTTTCATTTCTTCATTTAAATATTCTTTTCCCCTTTTGACATTTTTTAACGTATCCCACTGATACTCATATTTGTACTTTAGTAAATTTACTACTAACTTCTCATTTTTATCATTTATCCAAAACAAAACTTTATACAAATTCAAAGAAGCAGTTTAAACAATTGGGTTTATTAATATTAGTTTTCTAACCCGCCATCTTCCTTATCTGTTGATAAGATTCCTCTCTTTAGTAGATTCAGTCTTGAACCCCATACAAAAAAAATATTTGTAGTATTTCTTTTTCATAGATTATTGGCAACATATAGACACTAGCTAAATATGCAGGCTTTCCCAGTATAACTGAATTAATCAAATAAACATTTTTTATTAAACAACAGCTTGTATGTTTTTTAAAAACAACAAAGCTCCTTTGTTTCATCTATTATCCTATTCCATTGTTCCTCACTTACATGTTTACCTTCAAATCTTATTCCTAACACAGAGACTTCTTACACTGAAAAAAATACTCCTCCTATCTTTACTATATCACCCAGTCTTTTACATTTTTCTTTATTTAAAGTCATGCCTATTGCATTATATGACTTCTTTCATCTAGACTTTGTTTCTCGAGTAAGTATAATATCATCTACATAAGTAAGCATAACTGGAATTTTTATCCCTTCATTGGTAATATAAGTAAGATCTAAGATCTTTCATATGCAAATTTACATCTATAACTAATACATCATAACTAATGCAAATAATGTGCTACTCATAGGACATCCCTGACATATGCCATTCTGTACATCTGTTTCTTTGCTTAACCATACATTCACTGAAATTCTTACTTTATTTTTATTATATGCAAAACAACATGCATTCTTAATTTTCTCACTGATGTTATCCTCTTCCATAATTGTCCACAAAAGTTCACATCCCTGCCCTTTAGTCTCACCAGAAAAGTTAATGTTATACTGTACGAAATGTTTTATTCAAATCACCTATCATGATCTTGGCCTCATCAGTCCTGTTTATAATATCATCCCCAGTTTCCCTTACTGTTAATAATAATTCCTGACATCTTTTTCCCTTTAAACTATATATATATATATATATATATATATATATATATATATATATATATATATAAAATATGGGATCGGTACTGTTTATCGAACGACCATTTCACCGTCCGAGCACACTTTTGCGAAAGTGCTTTTCACTGAAAAATCACTTTCGTGAGAGTGTGCTAAAAAAAAGACAAAAATGTGGGAAAATGGCTGTTGCTGAGATTGCAGCACAGTGGGGATAAAGGAATATTCCCCTTTTTCCCACTGTAGTGTGATCTCGGAGTGAGAATATAAAAGTAGGGGGTGGGGTGGGTGCAGCCTCCCACATGCAGGGTGCAGTGGGGCTTGCCCCGCTGCATAAACATGAGTACTGTGTTGTTTTTTTTAATTTTATTTTTTTAATTTTTTTTTGCAGACTTTAGCGAAAGTGCTTTTTCTGTGAAAAGTACTTTCGCTAAAGTGTGTTCAGCCGTTTACATTTAATGGAAATGTGATTTTCGTGGAATAGTCCTAGATCCATATATATATATATATATATATATATATATATATATATATATATATACATACATGCACATCTTTCATAATACATTTCATTTTACTTTACATTCTCTTCTGAATTATTTTCTTAAAAATTCTTACAATTTGCATTGTTCAATAAATGTGACATTCTCTTTTTTTGTACATTCATTCTACCTCGAAACATGTTCTTTACATAATTTATTACAATATTCATAATTTATTCCCGTGGTCTTCTTACCTCTCCTCACCTTAACTATACTATTGAAATAAGCTGATATCTCTTGTCTTTTACTTTGTAAAATCTTTGCTTACATAACAATTCTTGAATTCTTTAATTTTCTCTTGATTCTTGTCATAAATTCTCCTTTCTGTCATATAATATTCTATATCTTTCCTTTCCAAATCCTTTAAAGCATTCATACATGTTGTTTTAGAATTTTTTTCTTGCTTTTCTTATATCTGACTGCCATTCTAGAAACACTTTATATGTGCTTTTTTAAACGCTAGCCACCATTCAGACCAGTTTTTATGACGCATTTCAGTGGAAATGTGATTTTTCCATAATTGCATATTTATCTTCTTTCCATTTTCATCAAATGATTTCTCATTTATTCTTTTTATTCCTTTTCTCAATCTGATATACTCCTTATTTTCTTGTATCTCTATCCATATGGCTGAGTGATCTGAAAAGCATGTTACAAGTGTCTCTTGTGATATAATAAAATAATCTATTTATGTCTTGTATACACTTTGACTATATGTCCTTAAATTATTCCAAATCTTTAAATTGCCACATTTTATAACTTCAAAATATTTCTTAACATCATTTCCTCGCTTCTTCTTTTTTCTCGTGAATCATAATTAAAATTTTCCCATTAATATTATATTGAAATTAATTACTACATAACCCAGAATTTTATGAAATACATTTTCTCCCTCTTTACTTGTAACATAGGCATACAGTGCTATATTTCTATATACTTGATTATGCCATCTAAAATCTACAATAGTTAATATTCGCATTATTACCAGTGTTACCACCAGTGTTTTCACTGACTTCCTACAAAGTCTAAGTATGCCAGAACATAGTTCTTTTCATTGTTCCCATATTGTATATCCTCCCCAAAGTTTCTTTGTTTGTAATCTTTTTGTTTGTGTCAAAAATGTTATATTTTCCAATGTTATTATGTTGGCATCACATTTACTGAACCAATTTAAGATGCCTATTCTTCCACTTATCTTTTTATTACTGTTTATGTTTACTGAAAGCTCTCTAAAACTGTCATTATGACTATGTTCCAGCTTAGTAGAAATTATGTAAATTTGAACTATTTATCTCATTTGGGTTATCCATTTCTTTCTTTTTTTTCTTTCACACTTATCCCTTTAAACTTTTTTCTGTCTCTTACCCTTTTACTCTGTCTCTTACTCTTTAATAGAATTCATTTTACCTTTCACTATTAAAATGTATATCTTCTTCATCACTTATTTCAGAACCTTCTTTTATATTATTTTCTGTTTCATTTTTCTTTTTATCCTTGTCTTTACTTTTACTCTTATCTTGCTTCCCTACTTCCTCTTAATCTTTTATTGGGACTGTTTCTTCTCTCAGTATACTGTCCTCACTTTTTTCTTCTTCTTCTTCTTCTCCGCTATCCATTTTCTGTACATTGCAATCCATCCATAAATTCCCAATTTTGCTTCTTTATAACATTTCAGTTTACATTTTTTGCATCACAACCTGTTTCCTCACAAATATAGTATTTCCCACAGTTACTTATGAAATGATTATCTTTTCCACAGGAAAAAAACATGTTTTAGATTGCCCCCGATATTTTATAACACCCATGTTACCTTCTACATTTATAATACTAGGGATATGAACAGTTTTTTACTTTCTCCATTGTCAGTACAATATGACAGTCCCATCCTCCAGTTCATAATCCTCTGTTATCACACACTTTGCTAATGTCCATAATGTCTGTACAAGGTTTGCTTAAAAGTCTCTTTAAAGTCTCTTTCAAAACTTCAGTTTAAAGTTGAACATGCATTTTCTTTTTTGTTTCTCTGTGAAATGGTTTAGCCACATAAGAGTTCCATGGACTACAGTTCTGTTTCTTTTCATACCCCCCCCCCAAAAAAAAAAACTTTCCAGATCAGAAGCAGTTTCAAAATAATATCAAAATGTATTTTTATGAATATGAATAAAAGCTCTTACCTCATGAGCCTTCACTCCCAATGGGACCATTAAATTATCCCAAATGTCAGACTTACTCATTTCTTTTTCTTCTTTATTCTAAATTCTTACACTGAATTTCCTTTGATTTTTGATGTTTCCTTTCCTCTGGTCATCTGTTATCTCTTTCACTGCAGTTTACTTAGTCTCAGCATATGATTTCTTTTTCTAGTAAGCTTCTTTTAAAATGGCTTTTGATGCCTCTGATTGGATTTTGTCCATAATTTCACCCCAAGAAGCATCTTTTCCACTCTCTGTTTCACTCTGTAAGAGTTCACCCAAAATATCATCCCTCAGCCCTCCTGACTGGAGGCCTGTATTAAATAGACATTGTTGTTTAGAATGCTTCAGATGAAACAAACAAATTTTGCTGAAACAGCCTCTCAGAATCATGTAGAGACTCAAAATTCTATTTGGAGCAATGAAAGTTTTAGGCATGAATTTCCAAGAGAATAACTTACATTTTAAAGAGGAAGAAACTTGTTTTGAAGATGATAGCATGCATTTTTTATCTTCTTCATTTGGATAGTAACTATTTAGGGATTTGAAATAATCCCAATAACTTTCATTGTAATATTTTGAGTATTTTAACCACTTTATATATACTAGATAGAAGCCCATTCTCCAGTATGTTCTGATGGATCAAAATAAGTAAAAGATCAATGAATTTAGGAACAGTGATTTCTTACAGATATTTGCATTAAGTTGATTTTATTTTCTACTAAATATCTACAGCTTTAGATATCTAACCACATTTTCTTACTTAAATTAAATGTCATTATATATTCTACAGTTTGCAACTTTTCTCTATCCATCAGCTAAAACCAATAAATCAAATTGTTTTCCTTAAATGCAATCATTGTATATGAATTAAATGTGCATATGTTATTTTGAGTATATGCTATATGAAACAATAAAAAATGCTTTATATTTTGGATTTTTATAAATACAATTTCTGAAGGTAGTTATTATCATGGAGATATAAGAAGAATTAGTTAATGGGTTCCAGTGATCTAAAATATAATCTTTTAATAACCAAAGAAGATTATTGTGTACTATTTTACTTTGATGCAAGTATGTCAGACAATTGGATTTTATCCAAATGCTTTTTTGTATCTTTTTCCATTATTATTTTGCCAAGGAAAAGTTGTTTTTATAATTGATGATAAAAAATACAATTCTAAATCTGGTAAACCAAGATTAGACCAATCTCTTATGTGATTATTTATAGCTAATCTAGATTTACGGGGATAACAAAGGAATCTAAGAATTAAGGAATTAAACTCTCATATATTTTATGGAAGGAGGGAGAGGTAGTGGTTGTATTATGTATAACATTTTGGTAAAATAATCATTTTATTAAAGTCTCTCTTCCATAGGAAAAAAATGTGTTCCATTTATTAATTAGAGTTTTTATACTGGCTAAGCTGTTAATATAAATTCACATTTATTATATTTTTAATGTTTTCTGTTATTGTTATCCCTAAATATTATATTTTTTTTGTCTTCCACAATATATTTAGACAATCTTTCTTCTATGTCATAAATACTGGTATTTATAGGTAACATTTTTGTTTTGTTTTCATTAAAAGAAAGCCCAGATTTTTTTTCTGAAAAAGTCTCACATTAAAAATACCATTAAGAGAATGTTATTATCATTTAGAGTAAAAAGAATATCATCAGCAAATAGTACAATTTAGAATTTAAATTAGTATTTATCTGTATGTCTTTGATATCTGATCTCAGTCTTATGTAGTTTGCAAATGGTTCCATAATTAAAAAGCAGAGGCGACAACGGGCAACATTGCTTAGTTCTCTTAGAAATCAAAATTGACTCCGAAATATATGAACCTATTTTTGTATAAGCAAAGGAGTTTTTATAAAAAAGATTTATAAGTTGTAAGAAACTGTTTTAAAAATTACATTCCTCTAAGACCAGGAAATGTTATTTTCAATTAACTGAGTCAAAAGTACTATTAATGTCTAAGGATATTAATGTTAAGTTATGTTTAGTATTCTAAGGATATTAATGTTGTTATCTTTAGTATTATTTGCATAATCAATTATGGTTAATATTCTTTTAATGTTATAATGGGTATTCCTATTTATTATGAAATCCAGTTTGATTTTTAGTAATCAGATATGGAAGAAATTGTTGAATTCTAGTAGCATGTATAGCCATAAATATTTTACAATCAATGTTTAATAATGGAATTGGTCTATAAGAAGAACACTCTGCTGGGTCTTTATCTACTTTTAAAATTGGAGAAATAAGTATGAATTTCCATGACAGTGAAACCTTTGTAAAATCTTTAACTGCTAAAAAACTTTAAACAAGAACTTCAAACAAGATATTTAAAGCTTCTTTAGGCATAAATTTATAAAGTTCTGATATGCTGTCATTACCAGGAGCTTTGTTAGGTTTTAGTTTATTTATTTGATTTTTAAGTTCAGACATTAGTATTGGTCTGGCAATTTAATTTTATTTGGTCTTCATTTAAGTTATTTTTAGTATATTTTCTAATAAAATATTTAATCCCTTCTTATGAATCCATTGTTGGATTAAATTGGCTAATTTTATTGAAGTGAGTTCTAAATACTTTTATACTATCCTCTATTTCAGTAACCTTTTATCAGAAGAATACAATTCTTTAATGTGATTAGATTTGATAAGCATTTTTGTTCTTGAGGTTAATTTATACATGGATTTTGGATTTATAGAATAATTAGTTAATTTAACCTTTTCCAAATGTATCATAGTTTTATGATTTACAATGTCTAAGTACTTACTTTGTAATTTATTGATTTATTTTGTCAGGTTGTCATGCTATTTTTGATTGTCCATCTTTAGCTTATCAATTTTTTTCTTGTAACTCTATCAATGCCTTATCCCACTGCTTTTTCTTCAGATCAGACCAGTTCATAATTTTACCATTTAAGCATGCTTTTAGAGCATCTCATACATAAATCTGAGCTATATCTTCTGTATAGTTAACTTGAATAAAGGTTTGAATTTATTTATTAAATAATTATTTAAAATCCTTTAAAAAGATATATAAGCTTGTATCCTTTTAATGGGAATAGCATTATTAGTATTTAATATAAGTTCAAATGTTATAGCATTATAATCAGAAAGTGGACATAAAACTACTTTTACTTTGTCTAGTCTAGTAGTTAAATCATTAGAAATATGTAGTCTTTGTGAAAAGTGAGTAAAAACGTAATTCTGGGTCTGAAAATTGAATATCCTTGATCTAAAAAATCTATGAAATTTATTAATGTCTTTGCTGAA
Source organism: Protopterus annectens (assembly GCF_019279795.1). NCBI lineage: Eukaryota > Metazoa > Chordata > Ceratodontiformes > Protopteridae > Protopterus > Protopterus annectens. The sequence continues at coordinate 4,732,525 of NC_056727.1, read as the reverse complement.
GCTTCTTCACATTCCAGTGTTATTCAAATCATCATCTTTTAAAATACAGTTAAAGTCTCCTGCTATAACAATGCGAAGTTTTGAGAGTTGTATAATCTGATCTAATTCGTGTTTAACTGTTTTAACACCTATAACAGGTATCCAGTGTACATTAATAAGGGTATATAGGTTCATTTTAATTTCCATTGTTACTGAACAAAACATACCCTTATCATCACTATATGTATTTAATAGATTGGGTGTAGGTAAATAATTTCTCCATAATATAGCTAGCCCTCTTTTTTCTGTGTATACTGAGGATCCCTACCTTGGAGAAAAGTAACACCAGCTCTTAGATTATTGCCTTAGCACTGACTTTTCAAAAGGGCACTGCATCATGAGACTTACTAATACAGTCAATAATTACAAGAATGCACTAGAATCCACTACTAGACTTTACTAATGAACTCAAAGGATCCGTAACTATCTGCTCAAATAGGACTTCAATAACAGACAAAAGTGTCAGTAGAATTTTAAACCCACAATGTGGTACCATCTTTTGACGTTCTAGGCAAACTTTACAGAAGTACGTGATGTCTTTTTTCTTTATAGCAGAGCAATAAAATGTAAAGAAGAATCAGGTTTTGGTTTTGTCCAGCTTTAATATGGCACTGTGCTAGTTTTATCATGTGTCTAAGAAGGGTTCGGAGCTAACAGTTGGTGCAGCACCTTTTCTTGCAATTTATTTGTGCTGCATTGCAACTTATTCTTTGACTCAAAATGTGGGTATGGGAAAGGGTCAACATGCTCATTTGGCTCTCTTTCCATGCTAGCTACAATTTCTTTGGACCTACTTAACGGCTTATTTTCCCATTGCACTTTCTTAAAATTTTCATTGTTGATCTTCAAATATGTCAAGTCAAGAACACTTGTCTCAGTACTCTGTTGTGAAGTAAAGAGCTTAGCTTCTTCCATTATGAATATAGGTATTTCTCATTCTCTTATTTCTTCCCCTAGTAAAAATAATTCATTCCAGTGACTTATGTCTGCTTTTGCTTGTAGTAATTCCCTTACTTTTTCTTCACTAATCTTTGACTTTTTTATGTACCTGCTCTCAATAGCTCTGATTTTTAGAAGCTGTCTCTTTTAATACCACTGATGGAAATCTAGGAGTGTGTTCAGGTTCCTTTTTTTCTTCCTGAATTTGTCTGCATGGATTTCTCACTTAGTTTTTCCACACAGGCACTCTTCATTAATGTTTAATGGCTGGAATCTCCTGATCTGTTTTGCCCCTCCCCAACATAATTTCCATATTGTAGGAAGTCATTTGACTGATTATAATATAATGTGTTAATTTGCATATTAAAGCTACAGGGTAAAGTATTTCACCTAACAGCGTCTGAATTTCAACATGTGCTATATAAGTTTCATCATGAATACATATTACTTCCACTTTTTTCTCAACATATGTTTTATGTTTGTAGACATACAGATTTCAGTAAGTGTTGCTATGCCCACAGAAACATGTACTGTCTTCACTTCCTTTCTATCCACCAATATCATATATTGGGCACAGCTTCAGCATATTAGTTAAAAGTAAACTTTTTATAGGTACATTTGCATTTTCAGTATCAACACATTAGTTAAAACTCAGAATTTTGTAAAGTACAGCATTAGTTAAAAAACGTTTAGCAACGTTCCCACACCTTAAATATATTATTTTAGTTGCTGACAGCTTTTGTTTGCCTACAGGCATTTGCATACATTTAGTTACATAGTCTGCTCAGTTTTAATTAGTGATTCATTACCTAGCACATTCATGTCCTTATATAACTTGATAGCTTTGTTTGTCAGCTATTATGACAACATTTTAACCAGTAAGATGAATTCTTTATTTCCTGGTTGTCATACCTTTTAAATGCAACAGGACAGTCCTCAGTATCATCATCCCTACTTAGATTTTTAGTGGTGGAGTAGAGTTCAGGGAGGCCAGTACAAGGCAAGTGAAGCCATTTGTTCTTGGAGGCTAATTAAATATTTATCCCATATTGGCACTTCTGTGAGTTTCTCCATTTTGTGAGAAAATGGACGTGTTCACTAAGTAAGATATAAAAAACAGTTATATCTTTTTGTGTAGGATGATGACATAGCTAGCAACAATAGTGATACTACTGTCTTTCCAGGTGAGAAAATCAATGTAAAAGTATTGCACTTGCAGGCAGTGATGGAGGAATGAATATTGGTAGTATATCGTGACCAAATGATGCCTGGCAAAAACATAGGTATAGCATATAAACATACTAGAGACTCTTTTCTAGGATTAAGTGGATTTTATTCATGGAGCAGTGGGCCAAACTTAAAGTGAGTTGAAATCACTCACAAAACAGGTCAATGCTTAATGTATCTCACATGAACTCCACAGTCCCTAGGCCTAATTTATGGAGGCTTCCATCTCTAGTAGTACACACAGCTAAGTCCATAGGTACTTGTACTTCACATTTTTTTTCCATTTTTTATTTATTTGTTGACTGGGTAAGTCCCACTAGGCTAGTAACAACTTCTGAGAAGAGACCTAAGATGGTATTTATACTACCAGAGGAAATTTGGACAGGGCATCAGGGAACTTCCTTTACTCTTTTTGGGAGGTGCCATGGGATCTTTTACATCCACCTGAGCTACCACCAACTCATACAGATGGAACCTCAGTTTAATGTTTCGTCGAAAGGAAAACACATTAAGGACTGCAGTACCCCATCTTATGCTGCACTGCGGTGTCAGCAATCCTTCTTCCTGGTGTATGAATAGAACCCACAGCCTTCTGCACTAAGGGTGAATGAGCTACCTATTGTGCCACTTGCACTGCTAAATCCTTTAATGATTCTGATGGATCACACATAAAATCATAGGATGTAAGTCTTCCACACATTTACAGACTCCTCAAGCCAGTCTTTACCAACAGCCTTCACTCCTGGCCTGCTGTCTACCACATGTCAAGCACGGTGAGGAAATCCTTTTATCTGGCACAGCTAATTTCCAAAGACATATCCTCTCTGGGAGTAGGGAAGTTATAATTTCTCTTTACACTTCTTTCAAAAATACGCATCATAGAATACAGTGCTTCCTTCAGCATATAACTCTTTAAGCATCTTGTCCAACTACAAAGGCTCCAAAGATTCCTAAGCAAGAAAACTAAGCTGTGCAGATAGACTAAAAGCCCTCTCTATTTCTCATATAGGATATTTCACTGTTTCTGCGCCTAACCATCCATACTATGAAAGACTGAAAAAAAATTCTTGTTTCCCGCCTTTTCTAAGCTAGTCTATTCTTGTTTTCAGGTTCTGCTGAATTCAGGGCTGTGGTACAAGTTCCTGTGTTGCTCATATCCTTACTTGGCTAGGAGGAAGTTTCTCTGTTCACCAGTGAGAGTGGGGAGATTTGAGCAGCCTATCTGTCCCTGAAGGAGTGGGCTCAACCCAGTAACTAGTAGTTTATTGGCCGTTTTGGGATAATTTCTATCTCTTTCATCTACCTGCCTTAAAAACCCTCATTTGTGAGGTTTTGCACTTGTATCCAACTCAGCTAAGCTCCTCGTGGTGTCCTGCAGAGTACTACAAGAAGCAGAGAGACAAAGAGAGACTTTCAACTGATTTAAGTATTTTTTTGCATTTTTCTCCTGCGACTGCCAGTATTTGCCTAAAACATGATCTGCTAGCATTTCTGTACTCTAAAAAGTTATTTTCTGCTAAAATACTTGCTTTTTTTGCTGTTTGCACTTTCAAAGTCATTTAAAGTCATTTTCTGTGTTAAAAGCATCTGTTTAACTGTTGTAAGCTACACACTAAAGTGCGCTAGCCTGTTTAAAGCATTTAAAGCGTTTTTGTGTAGTGTACTGTTGTATCTGTAAAAAAAGAAAAAAAAAACAAAAAAAATCTTGTTTCCCTCCTTTTCTAAGCTAGTCTAGTCCTATTTTCAGGTTCTACTGAATTCAGGGCTGTGGTACAAGTTCTTGTGTTGCCCATATCCTTACTTGGATAGGAGGAAGTGTCTCTGTTCACCAGTGAGAGTGGGGAGCTTTGAGCAGCCTATCTGTCCCTGGAGGAGTGGTCTCAACCCAGCAACTAGTAGTTTATTGGCAGTTTTGGGCTAATTTCTATCTCTTTCATCTACCTGCCTTAAAAACCCGCATTTGCGTGATTTTGCGCTTGTATTCAACTCAGCTAAGCTTCTCGTGGTGTCCTGCAGAGTACTACAAGCAGCAGAGAGACAAAGAGAGACTTTCAACTGATTTAAGTGTTTTTTTGCATTTTTCTCCTGCGACTGCTAGTTTTCGCCTAAAACGCGATCTACTAGCATTTCTGTACTCTAAAAAGCTGTTTTCTGCTGAAATACTTGATTTCTTTGCTGTTTGCACTTTCAAAGTCATTTAAAGTTGTTTTCTGTGTTGAAAGCATCTGTTTAACTGTTGTAGGCTACACACTCAAGTGCGCTCGCCTGTTTAAAGTGTTTTTGTGTAGTGTACTGTTGTATCTGTAAAAAAAAAAAAAAAAAAAAAATTCTTGTTTCCCTCCTTTTCTAAGCTAGTCTACTCCTGTTTTCAGGATGTCCTTCATGGATGCATCTGCAGTCATAACAAGTGGGTTGTCCTGTCGTCAGGCAGCCCTGCAGTCGGCCGGATTCCAAAGTCCGGGTCCGGCTTCGGCTGATGTCGCACTCCACCCGACGTCATCTCTGTTGGTCTTCGGGTATATAAGCATCAGCCGACGCCATTTTCCTCAGTCTTTCTTGCCGCGTGGTGCCCGAAGCAGAAGCTGTTCGCAAGTGCCGGTCGGTCGGATCCAGAGATTACTTCTACCGAATACTACTTCGAAGACTTCTAAAGCTAAGTACCCCGTTGGGGACTCTTTCTTGCCTCAGCCGATGTCAGAAAAAGTTAACAATTGTCCAGCACGTGGTGCTGCTAGGCCTCCAGCAGCCATGTCCATTAAGGCCTTCGCCAGGGCTAAAGCAGCCAAGACTACTAAAACAGTGCCTGTTAAACCCCCCACATCCAGGCCCTCTTCTAGTTCTCAAATGCTTTCTTTGGCAGAAGATTTAATTTCTTTAATTAGAGGATCTCAATCTCACCCAGACAGGGCCTCTCAGCCCCCAGAGAAGAGACCTAGGGCAGAGCCCCCTCAGCCAGTGTCTTCTGATGATTCTGCTGATGAATCAGACATAACTGACCAGCCAGAGGCTCCCTTCTCCAATTTTGAAGATTCTGATGCTGAAGAATCCATTCCAGCTGCTTCCCCACCAGAAGAATTCTCCTTTGGGGAAACCTTGCATGCCATGCGAGAACAGTTCCAATGGCAGCAACAGGATTTTTCAGACTCCAGAAAAAGACTTAGGACCTTTCTGCACCTCCCACAGCACAGGCCCTTAGCTATACCTCCTGTTCTCTCTGTGGTGGATGATGCTTTCAATGATGTTTGCTCCGCTCCAGATTCTTTACGCCCAGCCCCTGCCAAACCAGACAGATTTTACAGGGTGCCAGATACTCATCACCACCTTTACAAGGCCCCACTTGCAGACCCAGAAACTATATCCCAGGGTCCCAAGGCAGTAGCCGCGACCACAGCTAAAAACCCTATTCCTTCTGAAAGGAAAGCAAGGTCATTAGACAGATGGGGTAAAAAGGTCTACACTTCAGCTACTCTCTCAGCTAGAGCTTTATACTGTCAGTTTCACATGATACAATACCAAGAGTTTATGCTTGATCAGTTAACTCAAAAACTAACCACTGATGAATCTCTTGATAAGAAATATGTATTAGAGATGGTAAATAACATACAACAGGTTAGCAACCATTCCTTAAAATGTGGCTATGATGCACTGGAGGCTTCATTTAGATCAGCCATGACAGGCACAGTGATAAGAAGGCATGCATGGCTAAAGGAACAAGCTTTACCGGATCATGTTAAAGCTAAGTTGCTAGATGCTCCTATGGACAAGACAAGTTTGTTTGGTACACCTGCCCAGCAGGTTATGAAGAAAATGGAAGAGAAGGCAAAATCTGTTCAAACTGTTAAAGATTTCTTGCAGGTTCAACCCCAAGGTTTAGCAGGAACTGGCCTGCCAAAATTGGTCCTTTCCTGACTCCACAAAATTTCAAAGGGGCAGGAATAGACGTTCCAGAGGCAGAAACCAATCCAGAGGAGGTGCCTACAGAAGACGACAGTGGCAAGGTAACAACAGAGGCACAGACACAGCCACTGCCACTACATCAGCACAACCACAGTGACTTAATCCTAAATCCGCCTACCAGGGAACAATTAGCAGCTCCTCTAGGCGGAAAGTTAACCTTATTTTCAAAGAACTGGCACTACATAACAAAAGACAAGTGGATTTTACAAACCATAGATCAAGGTTACCGGTTTCACTTCCACACTTTACCAGTCAAAGAGGAATGCCAAATCTACCTCCAAATCAAAAAAACAGAGGCTCTACGCCAGATAATGGAGTTAGCAAACATGAGAGCTGTGGAAAGAGTGCCAACAGCAGAACAAGGAAAGGGGTTCTATTCCAGACTATTCCTAGTTCCAAGAAAGGAAAAAGTTGGAGACCAATTCTCGACCTGTCCACCTTAAATACATACATCATTGTCCCAAAATTCAAAATGCTGACCCTACAGCAACTTCTTCCCATGCTGGGCAAGGAGTCTTGGCTGGTAACTCTAGATCTCAAGGAGGCATACCTGCACGTCCCCATTCGACCAATCTGCAGAAGATACCTCAGATTTCTTGCAGGATCAGAGCACTATCAATTCTCAGCATTGCCCTTTGGCTTATCTACTGCGCCCAGAGTATTCACAAAATGCCTGGCATCAGTAATCGCCTATTGCAGACTACAGGGAATTCAAATTTACCCATACCTGGACGACTGCCTGCTACAAGGGGACAACAAAAGCAAGCTGACAACAGATTTACAAAGGGTCATTTACTTGCTACAAGGACTGGGATACACAGTCAATTTACAAAAAGTCAAGGCTGATACCATCCCAAACAAGGACATTCTTGGGCTGAATTGGACACAGTACAACAAATGGCATTCCTGACTACAGAAAAACAAAAGAACTTCCTCTTTACTTCTTGGCACTAACAAAACTGAACAAGTTAACAGCAAGAAAAGTTCTGCAGGCCTTGGGCTTCATGGCATCATGCATAATCTTGGTCCCATTTGCCAGACTACATATGAGGAAACTACAGTGGTTCCTAAAGAATTTATGGTCCCAACACAGACACAGTCTAGAAACAGAAATCCCACTAATTCCATGCTTAAAACAGGAGTTCCTATGGTGGGCTCAGGCATGCCAGTCAAACCCAGGCCTACCCTTTCGCAGATGTCAACCAAGCCAGACCATCACAACAGACGCTTCAGACCTAGGATGGGGGCCCACATGCTGGACAAATGCGTGCAAGGATTGTGGACACAGGATCAACTTCACCTGCACATCAATCTAAAAGAAATGCTGGCAGTAAAACTGGCAATCCAAAAGTTCAAACCATTTCTCAAAGAGGGCCAGTTGATGATAAGGACAGACAACACCACAGTCATGTGGTACATCAACAAACAGGGAGGCACTCATTCATACCCCTATGCAGAATGACCTTGGAGCTGTGGACCCTGGCACTCAGCTACAACATTCAGTTACAGGCAATATTTGTACCGGGAAAGACAATACTCTAGCAGACATATTAAGCAGAACCACTTCGGATGCCCACGAATGGAAGCTGCACCGGACATCTTCAAGACCATCTCAAAGAAATGGGGAATGCCACAGATAGACCTATTCACATCACCTCTCAATCACCAGCTCAAAAATTCTGCACAAGGACATTCCACCCACTAGCATGGAAAGTGGACTCACTCTCCTTCAACTGGAAAGGCCTAACAGCATATGCATTCCCACCTCTTCCTTTGATACACAAGGTACTACTAAAAATCAAGGAAGAACGTCCAAGGATAATCCTGATAGCTCCAAACTGGCCAAGACAACACTGGTACCCACTACTGAAGAGCATGTCTCGAACAATATGTGGCCAATACCCGTGATGCCTTTGATGTTAACTCAGAACAACTACAGCATCATACATCCAAACCTAAAAACGCTGCAACTGACTGCATGGAACATCACATAGCAGCAGCTAATCCAGAACTTTCCCAAAGAGTTAAAGACATTATTCTTGAAGCCCGCAGACCTTCAACAAGAAGGAACTATGCTGGAAAATGGAAAAGGTTTGTCATTTGGAGTACGGAAAGAGGAAAAGATGTGTCAAACATAGATATGCCTAACATTCTGGAGTATCTGGCCGAACTTCTTCATTCAGGCCTGTCCTACTCCTCCATCAAGATACATGCATCAGCTATTTCAGCAGAATACAGCTTTGATCCACCTGTTTTTTCGCACCCTTTGCTCAGGCAGTTCCTCAGAGGAATCAAGAATGTAAAACCTCCAAGGAAACCACCATTACCAGCTTGGGATTTAAACTTTGTGCTAGAAAAGTTGACACTATCACCCTTTGAACCAGCAGCAACAGCAGACCTACAACACCTGTCATGGAAAACTGCTTTCCTACTAGCAATTACTTCAGCAAGGAGGGTTTCAGAACTTCAGGCCTTAATGGCAGTGCAACCCTTCCTAATCTTCCACCAAGATAGAGTGTCCATGAGGACTAATCCTACATTTATGCCCAAGGTGGTATCCAGAGTGTCTTTAAACCAGGCAATCCACCTACCTACCTTCTTTCCCAACCCACAAAACAGAGGGAAAGAATACTGCATACCTTGGATGTACATAGACAGCTACGCTACTACTTGGACAGAACAAAAATAGCAGAAAGACTGACCAACTTTTGTAGCCTATGCAACAGGAAGGGAAGGAAAAGCTATTTCCAAACAGACAATCTCCAAATGGATAGGAAATTGCATACGATACTGTTACTCCTTCCATGGAAAACCAATTCCACAGAACATAAGACCTCATTCTACAAGGGCAACAGCCACTACCACAGCCTTCTTACGAGGAGTGGCAACCAAAGACATTATTGAGGCGGCTACTTGGACCTCCGTGCATACATTTGCCAAGCATTATAATTTGCCTCTATATTCCAGATCCCGAGCAGGGTTTGCCACTGCTGTACTGCAAGGGATCCTAAACACACCATAATCTACTTTTATCCTCCTCCCTAGTTGGCTATGGTATTCTACCCACTTGTTATGACTGCAGATGCATCCATGAAGGACATAGTACAGTTTTGTACCTACCATAAATGTAGATGTCCGAACTGGATAGCATCTGCAGTCAGGATTACCCTCCCTCCTTCCCCTCTGTGGTACTCCTAGGGTGTTTACCCTCCTAATAGCTAGCTGTTGCGGGGGAGTCTTTTATGGTGTATTTGTTTGTATATATGTACATATATGCTTATTGTTGTGTTTACCTCTATCTATTTGGAAACATTGGCATCTATCCAAATTTTAGCCTGCAAGAGGGCTACTGCATCTGGGGCAAGAAACACTGAGGAAAATGGCGTCGGCTGATGCTTATATACCCGAAGACCAACAGAGATGACGTCGGGTGGAGTGCGACATCAGCCGAAGCCGGACCCGGACTTTGGAATCCGGCCGACTGCAGGGCTGCCTGACGACAGGACAACCCACTTGTTATGACTGCAGATGCTATCCAGTTCGGACATCTACATTTATGGTAGGTACAAAACTGTACTTTCTGCTGAATTCAGGGCTGTGGTACAAGTTCCTGTGTTGCCCATATCCTTACTTGGATAGGAGGAAGTTTCTTTGTTCACTAGTGAGAGTGGCGAGCTTTGAGCAGCCTATCTGTCCATGGAGGAGTGGTCTCAGCCCAGCAACTAGCAGTTTATTGGCCATTTTGGGCTAATTTCTATTTCTTTCATCTACCTGCCTTAAAAACCTGCATTTGTGTGGTTTTGCGCGGTTTTGCATGGTTTTGCGCATTGCACACCTCTGCACAGCTCCACACAGTGCCGTTTAGCTAAGATTAAAGTATTCCCGGCTCCACGAAGTCTGCTTTTCAATTTTTCCCTTGGAACCAGTCAGACTTTCAACTTAAGCACTCTAAACAGTTTCGTTTCAGTCCAGCACTTGCCCAAATCTCCTAGTAAGCACTAATAAACGCTGGCACTACACCCCCTATTCTATACAGTAGTACAGGGCTCTCTATTTGATCCTAACTGGACAAACAGTAAAACTTCACTTTATCTGTGCAGGCATGTCCAAAGGGCAGTTTCAGGTGTACTCTCCAGTCCAGCTGGTGAATCTGGGCATTTTGAGGCAATGCCACAATTGCCTCATGTACACAGACAACCCTCTCCTCCTTCCAACAAACACAAATGTATGCAAGAGATGCAACTTTACAGCCAGACTGGAGGCCAAGCTCTCTCAGTCCAAGAATGGAACAGTCAATCATGAGGCGAAGGGAAACATTTGCCCCACACTACCAGTCTCACATAGACCAATCATATTGGCACTGGCCAATAACACACATAAATACATAAAAACATACTCGGAGGCTCTAAATAGAAATCTGCCTAAGCAGCAGAGACCACCAAAGCAGACATCCAAACAACCTCCACCCCCCCCAACAACAACCACAAAACACATACTTCACAAAGTCAGTGTGCCACGCAATCACACCCCGTAAGGGTAAACAACACACCCAATACACTAGTAATAGGAGACTCTATTGTCAGGCACACTGACGTCCCTCTCACTAGACTGAACAAGGAGAAGGTTACTGTAAGCTGCCTGTCGGGTGCCAGGATCCACCACATAACACAAGCACTCAGGTCACTCCATAACAGGTACAAATATGACTCCGTCATTGTCCGTTTTGGTGTGAACGACCTGAGACATACCTCCTTTTACTACATGAAAAGAGACATAGAGGAACTCTCTGATCATGTAGCCCAGGCTGGTATGACCCTGACCCTGAGTAGCATCTTGCCCTCACCAAGAATGATGCCACAGTATTAAGATAAAATGATCGATTTTAACAATTGGCTTAGCTTTTGGTGTCATTCAAAGGGGATCCAGTGTTTGTCAGCCTGGGATGACATGCTCGACAAGCCACGTTGCTTCACAAGAGATGGCTTGCACCCTTCGTCCTTGGGCTTTCGAATACTGGCCAAGGCTCTTGCCACCCCCATAGTGCCTTTTTTAGGCAAGGCTCAAAAGACAAACCCACCTCCGTAAACAACACAAGCAACAAAAAACTGAGGGTAATGCTACTCAGTGCCAGAAGTCTAAACCTCAAAATGCACGCACTCGAGGCACTCCTAGCAAGGAGGGAATCGATTTATGTGCAGCAACAGAAACCTGGTTCAAGGCCCCAGAGAGCACCCCAGCCCTACCAGGCTGTAACTCATACCATACCTTTCTGCCCCAGAACCCAGACCAAAATACAAAAGGCGGTGGTGTATCTATCTTCATCAAGGACTCCCACACCTCCAGGCTTGTAGCACAGCACAAGGCCTCGGAGACCATCTATGAGCAACTAACAGTGGGCAAAACTGCCTTTCAGTTTGTAGCATGCTACAGATCACCCACCTTGTCTCAAGACCCCCACTCAGCATTCCTGAGAACACTGGAAAATATGAAGATGATATTGGGTGATTTCAACTACCCAAACATAGACTGGGAAAACTACTCAAGTACAAACTCATTTGCCCAACGCTTTCTAGAGTTTATAAACTCAAACGCCCTGGAACAACTGATTACCACTCCCACGAGAGGTGACAACATATTGGACTTGATCATCACCAGTATAGGTGACCAATGTTCCACACCAGAGGTAAACCTGTCACTGGTAAGATCAGATCATAAACTAATCACACTAGACACCCACATCCCGACCCCACCCCCCAGTCAAGGAAACAACTGTAAAAATTTTTTCAAAAGCAAACTTCACACTTCTCAAGACCGAGGTGGAAAGTTTCAAAGCCCCACTGCTAAAGGATAATGCGGCCCAAACCACAGAATCCTTCACAAATGCATTCTATGTGCACCTGCAGGAATGCATGGATCAAGCCATCCCAAGTAAAACAAAGACTCACTCCTCCAAAATGAGGAAACCAGTGTGGTGGACCCCGGCCATAAATAAGCTCTACAACAGAAGGAGGAAACTACTACATGATAGAGCAAAATCATCCCTAATCAGTACCAGCAAGAAACTACGATCCCTCATAAAATCATCCAAGGTCAACTTCGAAAGAAAAATTGCAAAAGACACTAAAGATAATCACAAAGTCTTCTTTAGCTATGTCAAGAATCTAAGTGGCAGCACTCAGATCTGCTCTGAGTTAGTGCAAAATGACAAAAAAATACACTGAACCAACAGACATTGCCAACATCCTGGCTGACAGGTTCAATGCAAACTTTACCCCCCCCCCCTCACCTCCTAAAGGGCCCGTGTCCATTCCAGAAGATTGTAGAGCCCCAGACATCACAGACACTCAGGTGAAAACAGCCCTTTCCAAAGCCAAGAACACAGCATCAGTGGGACCGAAATGTATCCGAGGCTGCGTCCTACACGAGCTCCAAAAGGAACTAACCCCTCAACTAAACTCACTGTTCAAGCTCAGCCTCACCACAGGCTATGTACACAAAGAATGGCATACAGCAACAGTTATCCTGCTCCACAAAGGTGTTTCAACAATGGATCCCAGGAACTATCACCCTATAAGCCTGACTAGCTTGGTCTACAAAGCCATGGAGCGCATCATCATGGAACTCATTAACAAAGACATTGGGAACCTCCAGACACTGGACCCTACCCAATTCGGCTTTGTTAAGGGCAGATCATGCCTCCTAAATCTGGTTGATTTCTTTGAAACAGTTACCAAGGCTATAGATGAGGGAAAGTTAGTCTACACAGCCTACCTAGACCTCACAAAGGCTTTTGACACCATTCCTCATTCTGGAATTATAGAAAAACTCACCAGCTTGAACATTAATCCCTATGTCATGAGATGGGTTGCAAACTGGCTCATGGATAGAGCTCACATGGTCAGAGTTGCAGGTGCTATGTCCGACTCTAAACCGGTTACAAGTGGAGTCCCTCAGGGCTCAGTCCTGGGACCCCTCCTGTTCGGTATATACTTCTCTGAGGTACAGGCAAGCATGGGAGTACTATGGCTGACCAAGTTCGCAGATGATTGCAAACTGGGGGCCATAATCAACTCCCCGACTGACACAGACATTCTCCAGAAGGGTCTCACGGAGATGAATACCTGTTGTCAGAATCATATATTTAAGCTAAATGCCAAAAAGTGCATAGTCATCCCCTTTGGGAAAAATAAAGTGCCCACAAACTATCACATAGGAGGTAATCCACTAAGTACGGAAGATGTAATTAGGGACTTGGGGACCCAAGTAGATAGCAACCTCTCCTTTGATAACCACATTGCCAAAGTGGTTAGAAAATCCTTCTGTGTAGCCCACCTAATCACAAAACGGTTCGCATCTAGATCAAGAGAGGTTATTGTGCCCCTCTACTCATCGCTTATCAGGCCCATAATAGAGTACAATGCCCCATTTGGTATGTACTTTACTAGACACCTGCAACAGCTGGAAAGACCACAAAAGTACCTCACCAAGAGGATCATGCACCTCAAACAGATGCCCTATGCAGCCCGGCTAAAGAAACTCCATCTTTACTCGGTTGCTTACCGCCTCCTCAGAGGAGACCTCTGCCTTACGTACAAGGCCATGTCAAACCCTGAATTAATGGACATGCTCCACCTAAGGAAAACCAAATCTCTTAGAGTCACACGCTCTAGGGATTTAAACCTCAGCACAACAATAACTAGGACATGCAGGAGGGATAGATTCCTGTCCCAGAGACTTCCCTTGCTCTGGAATAGAATCCCAATCTATGTTAGGCAGAGCCCCTCACTGACTGTCTTCAAGAGAAAGCTTGACAAGTGGATGGGAAATCGTAAATATACACCTGGGATCACATCAGTGGCCCTGCTGGACAGAGGCCCAGGAAACTAATCTAAAAGGGAGGCGAAAGCCAACACATTCTGGCTAGGCTTATAAATGCCCTTGGGCAGATAGCCTAGTACCTACCTATGAGCCTATGACTGCATTCTGCTCAGACTCCTGAACCTATGTAAGACTAAAATCAAAAAACACACCTGCATCATGGACCTTAGATTTCATTAACACGTAAATAAAACCTGCTAGCATGAAAGATTTCAAGCACAGTGTATCCCCTATTTATGGAATAAACTCTCCCTCCAAATCAAGCAAAGCAGTACATATTGTCTGCCTTTAATATTAATCTGTATAAATGCACAGGGCGTTCTAAATTCATCCTATGGATGTATAGTATGACACTTCTAGACTGGAAAGCCAGATTATTCCTAAGATAGCGGGTTTAGTGGTTTTAAGCTTCTCAGTGATCTTCTGGACTTCATTGCCTATTATATACCTATGAACCTGTGTCTGTCATCTGTCTCTCGCTCTACATATGCATATACCTATATTACAAAAACATGCAGGCAGACTATACATATACATATTTTACAGAAACATACAGGCAGACTTTATTTATTCATGTATATGCTTACCAGGTAGGTGAACTAGTCCAAAAAGTATGATCAACATGGACATGGGGCTACTAATGATCAAGTACATTACGTAAATTAGCCAGTTACAGCTGCAACTTAAATAGATTTAGGTGCAGTCTGAAGTTGAGTACAACTAATAAAGAAAAATTTGAGTCAAGCAAGTTAGCAGTATAAAACAAAGCAAGATGTAGTAATACTTTCTTTAAATTATAACATGGTTTAACAGGAGATTCAACAGTATTAGTACATTAAATAGTTCAAAGTCTGAACAAATACATATGTGTGTGCATTATGAAGTCATCTGGTGATTACATTTTTAGCCACTGTTTCCAAAACATTTATATTATTATTTGTGAGTTTAGTTTGAAACTCTTTTAGAGTTTGGTGCCTTAGATAACTGTAGCTAGTTGGTGTCAGGAGGCAAATCCAATGTAATAAAACACCTTTTGCCTCCAGTGGCGGTGCCAATTGGTAGTCTTTACATCATTAGGCTGTTACCATTTTAGTTCAAGGTGGACATGCAGGAGTTCTAATGTTTATTTTTGCAGGTAAAAGTGTGCATTGTTCTTTCATGATCAATTTATAAATGAGGGTTATGAGCAAAAGGGTAGCACCCCACTGGCTTGTAGCCTCTGTGACATTTTCTCATCCTGTGTTTTATGTTTGTAGACATGAGGTAGATTGTGTAGTCGGCAAGACAAATGTTATTTATTTATTTTTCCTTTGTTGATCAGGTTAGTTCCACTAGGCTAGTGATCTCTTTTCTAGGGAGACATGAGGTGGTATTTGTAAAGTAAGGGAAATTTGGTCAGGACATCTGGGAGCTTCCTGTACCACTACAATACTAGTGGTGCATGTGTCCATTCCATTCCTAGCACAGTGGCAGCTTAGAGAATGGTGTGCCAAGCGTGGCATTAAAGTAGAATGGAAAAGAGGTGAGCACTGACTCCGCAGAGATATTTTTTGAAGTGGAGCAGGAGACAGCCATTTTGGAGAAGCAAGAAGGTGATCAAATTAAGGATTTGGAGGATTTATTCCAAATGGATCTTTTTGAAGAGTAGAAAGGTTATGAGTAATGGAAGGAAGATGTTATAATTGCAACTGTCTGGTCTAGAAGGTTACAGGATGATATATTAGAGGACTTGGTAGAACAGAGTAAGATGGAGACAGGGAGGGACATATTGTGGGGTGACATGATGGAAAGAATCAACAAGGATGAAGGACAAGAATTAAAGAAGAGATTGTTTGCAGAAGTGGTCGGTGAGCAAAAAAAAAATTATAAGTGAGAAAAGAAGGCCAAAGAGTCAGAAAAAAACAAAGTATGTAGCGAGATTCCAGAGTAAAGAAGATCAGAAATGAATGGTTATGAAGTATGGGACAATGTTGTTGTGCCTTTCATTCTGATTAAAAAGAGACTTGTTATGACATTTTATTTGACACTGCTGAAA
This sequence comes from Protopterus annectens, assembly GCF_019279795.1. NCBI lineage: Eukaryota > Metazoa > Chordata > Ceratodontiformes > Protopteridae > Protopterus > Protopterus annectens. Next base: position 4,716,450 of record NC_056727.1, on the reverse strand, counting down.
TATTAGAATTTTTTTCTGGGGAAATATGAAAAGAAAAAATGAAATGTACCAGTGCAATCCATATTTTGCAAAGGCATTTAAAGAAGTAAAGGATATTTCTAAAGTAATTGATAATAGAGAACTTTGGACACTGTCTTGGGACTGTAATGTGATTTTGAAAATGGAACATGGTAAAATTAGACATATTCCAAGCATGATTAATGTTGATGGTCACAGAGCTGGTGTTAAGTATTTGGGACAATTGCTGTGGGAAAGTGGAATATTTTGTAAGTAATTGTGATAAAAAGAGATGTTACTTACATGGGGAAATTGGTCATGATGCTATAAAATGTGAAAATATATCTAATACATGTAAACAAAAAGTACATGTACGGATGGAATGTGAAAAGGAGAAAAAAATTGAATATGATGCAGAAGGACAGAATAGAGAAGCTATATATAGTAAATAACAATTGCAACAGAAGGAACAATAACAATATAAAAGGGAAAGTAAAGATACAAATCAAGAAAAAATGTGGTTAATACACAAAAAGTGGCAGGGGAGAGGGAAAGTGGAACAGACAGTGATAGAGAAGATATAAATTAGAAAATGGTTAAAAGAAAATTTTGATTGGGAAAAGGGTTAAAGACAGGAAAAAAAAATCAGGATTTAGGATTGAAAGTAAAAAAAGAAAGGAAATTGATAAATAAATAATTTATTATACATTAAAGAGACAGGAAGCAAATAATCTTAGGATTCTATCTGTTAGTGTTAATAGTATAAAAAATGTACTAAGGAAAATTGGAGTGATAGCATGGTATAATATGCATGATGTAGATTTGCTAGTATTGAAGGATATTAGGAGTTTAAATAAGGAAGAAAGACAACAGAGTAAGATGTTAAGGATAGGATAATATGAAACTTGTGTAAAGAAACATGTTCAGGGATTGCTATGTTATACAGGAAGGTAATAAAAATCTTGGATTATAGGTTAGTTAAATTAGGGAGGTTAATGGTAGTGGATTTTAGATGTGAAGGGGAAAGTTTATAGAGTAATAGCAGTATACGCATATGTAATATATAAAGAAAGGATGAAATTATTTCTAGAAATATTGGATTATGTCATAGTAAATATGTATATAATAATAACAAGAGATTTTTAACTGTGATTTGACATAAAAAAGCAAAAACAGATCAGATAAGAAAATGGAAGAAATAAAATATGGGAATTTAGAGCTATGGGTTTTGAATAAATCACATATAGAAGAGGAAAATTAAAAACAGAGATAGATTATTTTTTGATATCTTAAATTATAAGAGCAGTAATAGAAGAAGCAGTAGATATGTTTTTTCAGATCATTTGGCAATATGGGTTGAAACACTTGAAGATAAAGAATATATAAAGATTGGGGAAGGAATTAAGAGAATTCATGAAAAGGAGTGGAATGAGAACAGCCAAAAAGTAATAACCATGTTATGGACAGACCATTTGACAATAAGAGATTTTTATAAAAAGTGGTCAAAATGGTGGATAATATTTAAGGCAAAATATAAAAGAATGTATTTAACTTGAGAAAATAGAAAAAAGACAAAAAGATAAAAAATATAAAGAGATACAGAATGCTGCTTTATGTAGTCTTGATAGAAATGAAAGAGTATATTTTAGAAAAGAAGAAGAGATTTACCAAAAGAATCAAGGAAAAAGTAAAAGATGTATTATACAAACAAAATATTTTTTACATCGAAGACGTATTGCCATGATTAAGTAAAAAAGTAAAGGAAGATGGTAGCATAATGACAGAAATGAAAAAAGAAAAATGAAAAACTGAAAGAGAACAGACAAATATTATGAATATTGTAGTTAAGTATGTGAAAGAGATGGTGAAAAAAAAAATAAAAAACAAAAAATCAGTGGAGAATAAAGCAGTTTACAGAAGAAATGAACAAAGAATTAGACAAATTATAATTACAAATTTAGAAAAGGTAATGATGGAAATAAATATAAGTTCAGCAAACGATGGTATAGGTTATCTAATGTATACAAGTTTAATGCAATGACAAAAAGAAATTTTGGTACAGATAGTTAATGAATGGTTAAATGATGGTATTGGTTATATAGAAATATGTAGGTATCATACCTCTCAACTGTACAGATTTTTGCAGAATTTCCAGAGTTTTGTCTCATATTTTTGGTCCGTTTTTCATAAAATTGTGGTTTTCTGGAAAATTAGTGGCAAATCAGTAAAGATTGAAGTTAGAAAGTAATGACAGATATTTGATTTTCAGATTTCATACCCTTCAGAAAATTCATGCCAATGCAAAACCTGTTATTCTAGCAACTTTCTAAGTTTGTAAGAGCAATATTTAAATATTGTCCCTATTTTTGCACCTTTGTCCTACTTTTATTTATGGCTTTGTCCAGATTTCTTGCTCTAAGAAGTTGAGAAGTATGGTAGGTATGTTCTGAGATTTATATGGAAAAAAGGGGAGAACAATGACATTAAAAACTGGAGGCCAGTAATGTTGAGTAATAGTGAGTATAAGCTGTGATGGCCCACCACTGGGCCAGTAATCAAGGAGCCTCAATCCTCACCACTGGCAACAGTGGGGGACATGCACTGGGAGGACAACAGGTACACACAGTATTTCCAAATGCAGCTCTCTGCATCAAGTGCAGTTTCCCTTAAGAGCACACAGAGACCACAGTCAGTCCAGGGCTGGCTTCTCCCTCTTTCTCCAGATCCCCAATAAGACTCCCCACTGGCACAGCTATAGAGTTGAGCTCTCAGCTGAGTGGCCAAGCCAAGAATTTCAGCAACCTCTCTGTCCAACCAGTGCTTTGTGTCCCTGCCCAAGTAGCTGACACACACACTCTTTGAGGTTTGATTTACACACACACACACACACACACACACACACACACCTGGGAAAGTCTGGCGCAGGTGTACTAGCTATGCCCTCTTTTGCCAAGACTGTAAGGTAGTTATCACTGCCCCCAGCCAACTCCTTATCAGCTACGTTAAGGCCCTTAACAAAGGGTGTCCAATCTTACTGTATAGTATTAATACAAATGGTAGTTTGACCAAGAGCAAGGCTATTTGGAGTTGCCTGCACAGTGTCACCAAATAAGTATGCAAGTACTCTCAAAACTTAAATATCTCTAAACAGATCAGCCACAATGATAGGTTTAAATATATTTAATAATAAATACTAAAAAACAAGAAAATATTCAGTATAGATTCATCAGAGCTCAAAATCATAGGAAATATTTAAAGCAATGTTGCAGGACAGTCTGAAATAAATGAAGAAATACAACTAAACTGAGCTTTGCTATATTCCTGACTATATCCAAGAGAATTATACTGTTCCCTAGAAACTTACTTCATCAGAGCAAGGCAGATGTGGTAATTAGTTCACTCAGAAGACAATACAGAAAGCCCCCTAGTACAGACATTATTTCTCCAGCCTAGCCTATAAAGTAATTTAATTTCAGCTATTTTTCTGAAGTTAAACTCCTGTATTCCTGTTTCCACTGTTAAAATATATAGATTTAAACAGTTATAATAGTGTGCGTACATTTCTGTTCTCTTCCCGTAGAGCAAACTGTGGTTACGGTTTAAACACAAGAACTTTATAAAATATATTTTTAACACACATCTGTAAAGACCAGTTTGATATACACATGACATACAGTTCTAATACAGTTGAACACAAGCATCCTATATAAATCATGTTGAGATTTAGAAATGGTGTATAATTATTTCAAAATTCCAGATATCTGTGCTGGCAGTATCTCCTTTCTATTTTAGCTATTTATGAAGATAATATAAAAAGATTAGAAAACAAATTGAATTGCATAATGGAAGAAGCTATTTATGCAGACAAAGGAAAAGGAAGCCAAGAATTATTAATGATAATTAGGAAAATGGTGGATGATATTAAGGAAGGACAAAAAGAGGCAAAATTAATGGTGACTGATATAAATAAAGCATTTGATTCAGTAGAGCATGATATCTTATGGCAAATAATGGAAGAATATAATTGTAGTATAAAAATATAGAACGTATGTGAATCAGTATATAAAAATACTAAAATTAGAATTTTCGTAAATGGTCAGTTAAGAGAAAAAATAGAGGTGAACAGAAGTTTACAAAAAGGATGTCCAATGAGTAGTATTTTGTTAATAATGATTATGAATTGTGTAGTAAAAGGGATAAATGAAGGAATGGAAAAAATTAAATGTGTACAGGAAATGGATGTTTGTTATCCTATTTCTATGGCTTATGCTGGTGATATAATATCAACAGCTAAAAATAAAGAAGAAATGAAAGAGGTAATTTTATATGTTCTTAAAAGATTGCAAGAAGTTGGATTAAAAATTAATAAAAAAATGTAATGGTTTTGGAGATGATAAACAGTATGAAGGAATGCAGTTTGAAAGAAAAAAGATATCAGTACTAGGAATTGATTTTGGAGAATATAATATATTGATTGTGCAATAGGAGAAAATTCCAAGAGCTTTAAATGGACTCAGTGTTACATGGAATCTGTATGTACGTTTAATAAATATGATATGAATGGGAAAACTGTCATATATAGCCAGTATGTACAGTGGATATAAAAAGTTTACACACCCCTGTTAAAATGCCAGGTTTTTGTGATATAAAAAATGAGACCACAATAAATCATTTCAAAACTTTTCCCATCTTTAATGTAGCCTATAACCTGTACAATTCAATTGAAAAACAAACAAATCTGTTAGAGGAAAAAATATAAAAAATAAAAAACGTACAATATGCTGGTTGCATAAGTGTGCACACCCTTAAAGTAATACTTTGTTGTGTGTGCACACCCTTAAAATAATACTTTGTTGAAGCACCTTTTGATTTAATTGCATTATTCAGTATTCTTGGGTACACACTTGCCATCAATTAAAGAGACTGATTAACCCCAAATAAAGTTTAGCTGTCGTAGTAGGATTTTCCTGACATTTACTCAGTTGCCTGCTACAGCAAAAGCCATGGTTCGCAGAGAGTGTACAAAACATCAAAGGGATCTCATTGTTGAAAGGTATCAGTCAGGAGAAGGGTGCAAAAATTTTTCCACAGCATTGGATATACCATAGAACACAATGAAGACAGTCATCAAAAAGTGGAGAAAATATGGGACAACAGTGACGTTGCAAAGAACTGGATGTCCCTCCAAAATTGATAAAAAGACAAGACAAAAACTAGTCAGGAAGGCTGCCAAGAGACCTGCAGCAACACTGAAGGAGCTGCAGGAATTTCTGACTGTGTACTACATGTGGCAACAATCTCCCATATTCTCAATTTGTCTGGAGTATGGGGTATGGTTGCAAGACGGAAGCCTTTTCTTACACAGAAAAACATCCAGGCCTGGATAAAATTTGCAAAATACATCATGTCTCCCAAAAGCATGTGGGAAAATGTGTTATGGTCTGATGAGACCAAGGGTGAACTTTTTGGCCACAATTCCAAAAGGTAAGTTTGGCGCAAAACACTTCGCATCACCAAAAGAGCACCATCCCCATGGTGAAGCATGGTAGTGGCAGTATCATGCTCTGGGGTTGCTTTTCTTCAGCTGGAACTGGTGCTTTAGTCAAGGTGGAGGGAATTATGAACAGTTCCAAATACCAGTCACTTTTGGCCCAAAACCTTCAGGCATCTGCTAGAAAGCTGAAGACAAAGAGGAATTTCACTTTTCAACATGACAATGACCCCAAGCATACAAACAAATCAACAAAAGAATGACTTCACCAGAAGAAAATTAAAGTTTTGGAATGGCTCATCTGGAGCCCAGACATAAATTCAATACAAAATTTGTGGGTTGACCTGAAGAGGGTGTGCACAAGAGATGCTCTCGCAATCTGAGAGATTTGGACCACTTTTGCAAGGAAGGGTGGGCAAATATTGCCAAGTCAAGATGTGCCATGCTGATAGACTCCAACCCAATAAGACTGAATGCTGTAATTAAATCAAAAGGTGTTTCAACAAAGTATTAGTTTAAGGGTGTGCACACTTATGCAACCAGCATATTGCACTTTTTTTTTTTTTTAATATTTTTTCCCCTAACAGATTTGTTTTTTCAATTGAATTATACAGGTTATAGGTCACATTAAAGGTGGGAAAAGTTTTGAAATTATTTATTGTGGTCTTATTTTTTAAATCACAAAAACCTGGCATTTTAACAGGGGTGTGTAAACTTTTTATATCCACTGTGTATGACACCAAAAGAATTGGGGAAGCAGTTTCTTGAAATTATATTTAAATTTATTTTGGGGGTATAGGTTAAATCCACCTAAAAGAGAGGTATTGTATATGGATAAGAAGACTGGGTTTAGGTTTGCAGACTTCAAGAGGATATGGAACCTCCTTAAATCTATATAAGGTGTTAGAATGGATAAAGGGAAAAGAAAATAAGTTGATAGTTATATTTAAAAAGAAATATACAAGAGAGTAGAGTTTAATAAAAGTGAATAAAAGGGAGACAGATTGGGGAAATGAAGAAATAATAAAAATGTATCAAGGTAGAATAAAACTGTGGAAATTAAAGATAAAAGGAATAAATGAAAACATGAAAATATAGTATAAAAATGTTACAAAAGTACTGTGTGAATTCATGGGAACATTTAACAGAAGAAAAAGTAAAAGCTATAAAACAAAGAAATAAATGATGTATTAAGATTGCTGTATGTCAAGATTTCTTATGGAGGGCTTGGATGCTAACAGGCTAACAGCAGATTTCTCTTGCTCTGCTGTTCTGTTTTATTTCTGACAGGAAATTATATTTCTAAGTTATCCAATCTCAATTTTTAACTAAATACTATTACTTTGAGTTGTCCTGAAAGATAATATCAAAAATTATTTTTATAGATCTTTTTTTTCCTGTCAAACTTTTGTCTAGAAAATGTCCTCATTTATAACTCAGAATGAGTCACACAAAAACAAGCTCTCATGATTTATCTTTGAAAAAGGAACTTCAATCTGTTCTTACAAACATGCAGGAACTTTCTTTGAAAATGGACAAAATAGACAACAAATTAGACAGTTTTAAAGAAAAATGTTCAAAACAGATGGAACAAATTCAAGACTCCCTAAACCTGCTGAAAGTATAAATATCTGGAATAGAGGATGCCTTAAATGAAATGGAAGAAAGATTATCTGAAGAAGGAAATAATACTGAATTCTTACTGAAACAAGATGCTCTACTCCTGCATAAAATAGATGATCTAGAAAACAGTTTTCGGAGAAACAACATCTGTATCTTTGGTTTGCCTGAAGAAAATTGAAGGGAAGTATGACTAACTTTTTAACATCCTGGCTCCCTAAAATGCTTGATTTACCTGAAGCTATGTCATGCGGCATTGAGAGAGCACATAGGTTCTTCATTACTTCCTTCCCTAAAAAAAGCCACCACTGAGCTCTACTATTGTGAGATGTTTTTTTTTTGTTTGTTTGTTTTTATCTCTGGACAAAGAATTATTCCTCAAAACAGCCTGGACAAAATCTCCTATTAAGCTAGAAGATAAAATAATAAGGTTTGATAATGACTACTCTTCTGCTGTGATGTCCAAGAGGAAATGCTTTCTACCTTTAAGTAAAGAACTTAAGAAAAGATAGATTAAAGTCCATTTGCTTTCTCCAGCCAACCTAAAAATATTTCTTCCTGATGAAACTAAAACCTTTGAAGAGTTAGACAATGTTATAACATTCCTGAAATAAAAAATATAATAGAAGTATGAATTAGAACAACAGCTCATTGAAAAGACAAGCTGAAAGCAATAGTTGGAAAATTAATTAAAGAAAAAAACTAAAAGAAAGCTGACTCTTTATCTAAACTTTAATAATAGCTAAACTGGCATGCAGCCATATTTGCATAATAATAACTTCATATGTTTTCCATTAACATACGTATAATCAGAAAGGAAGCTTGGATGCATTCTTCACTAAGGTAATTATTTTTCATTTTATTTTTTTTTCACTAATTAGATATCTAAACATATTTCTTTATAAATTTAGCATACATATTTTGCATTAATCAAGAAATAAATAATCAATAATTATTTTATCATTATTATATCTTTAATACTTGCTTTGTTTTGGTATTAGTTTTGAATACAAATTTCCTTTATCTATATTTTTATATATTTTTTTATTTTATTTCATTTAAACAATGATTCATAGTGGAATTAGTTTTTTTTTAACTGGTCAACTTTCTTTAGTTTAATTTATAAAGTTGCATATTACAGTTTTCTTAGATGTGCTGTTATACTGATTAATGTTGTTGTTTAGCTACAGTGTTACACTCTTATTTTTAAATCTAACGGGCCTTTTATTTTATTTATTTATTTATTTATTTAACATTTGTTTACTGGGAAAGTCTGACTGGGACAGAGCCCATTTTCATCAGAGACCAGATGCATATCTTTGGAATGTGGGAGGAAACCGGAGCACCCGGTGGAAACTCACACGAACGCAGGAAGGACATGCAGACTCTGCACAGAGGGCACCCCAGCCAAGAATCAAACCAGAGAACCTCTCACTGTGAGGTGACAACACTAACTGCTGCACCACTGCACCACCATTTTAAATAGATGCGGACTTGTCTGATGGTGTATTTGATGTTTTTGCGTATATTTATATTTCTGATATCTTTGTATGGTATCTGTGTTATGGGATCTTGTGGTTAAATTGTCTTCCTTTCATTCATTTTAAGATCTCAGATTGTGGGGGGGGATCTATACTGCTGGTTCCTGGACATTTTCTTTATGCACTTCTGTTATTTTTCATTCTGGTGGTTTTATGTGGCTTGGCTGGGATTGTTTTGTTGCTTTGCTGGTTGGTGGTGTTGGGGATGGTGTGTCACCTTAGCTGTGGGGAGTGCAGGCAATGGATGTGCTTATTGAGCTGTTGTGAGCAAGCAAAAGAGGACTAGTTTACTTTAATGGCAGTTTGTGATTAACATCTCTATCTAATTTTGAATGCCAAGAGCTCGAGCACTTACATTAATGGCTGTTGAAGCTTCTTGTTTTTTGATTGAGCTTTAAGTTCTACATTAGAGTGATGTGAACACCATAAGATCAGTGCGGCATTTATGCTTGACATTGTGGTCACAAGATAAAATCAGTTTTAAATTTAAAGGCATAGTAGGGACTTTGTAGTTTAGATACATGTAAATGTGAATTTTTTTTCACAATGGAAATGACAATGCTATACACTTTGGGATGTTTTCATAGCATTGGGTCTCAGATTGAATGGGAATACACACCATGACCCAACGCTCTAGGCAAGAGATGTTGTTTTTGCATGTAAGGTTACATGCATGGTCCAACTCACAACTAAGAGTGAACATCCCCTTTTTGTAAAACAGACAATAAGTATTATTTTTAAAGGATTTGTGATAATAAAAAATACACAGTCATGGCTTTGCAGATTGAAAGGGGCACTTAATGACTTCAGTTACTGAAACACAAGCAACAATTAGTTTAAATTATAGGAAGAGTAACTGTTTAGCAAGTAAATTAAAGGAGAGGGGAGTTGAATTTAATTAAGTTAGGTTGTTTCTTCTTCATAAGTCCTATATATAGTTTTATAACATTTTTATGGATAAACAATAAGCATTTTATTTCAGTTTCTGTTATTTGAAAATGTAAAATGATGTATTATTCCTAGCAGTTTTAAGATTTGTATTAAAAAGTCATGCTGACTAATTTATAGGGCATGTCAGTTTATTTGAAGTCAAATTATTAAATGCTTTAACCAGAAAGTAATTATGTATGCTTAGAAGCCAAGCAGACTATTAGACTGCAAATAATAAAGAAGGCATAGAGGACACCATAGACAAGGTTTGAACATATTTGATTATGGGGAATGGACACGTGTTCATAAGAATAATAGAGATTTATACATCTGAAATTAATATCTAACAACAGTGCATAAATAATGTTGTAGATAGCAAAAATGAAACATGCACATTCTGTAAATATTAACAATAGACAAAGCTCATGTGGAATGCAAATAAATACCCTTTTAACATTAAATATTAAATTTGGAGAGATTAGAAGTTTTTATAGATATAACTAAAAGACAAATTCATTGAGAAAAAGCAATAAGACAGGAATAGAAGACAAGAAGAGAAAAGTGAACATGAAGATAGAGAGGAGGATATTGAAATGAAAAATGAAAAACAGAGAAGAATGATGCACTAAATACTGTAAAAGGATTTAAAGGAGTTACAGACTATGTATTCCTGGAGGTATTAAAATATTTGATTTACAACAACTGAAATTTGTGTAGATATGACTAAATCTTTAAAGGGAGGTAGTAAAAGTTTGGGACAGATAACAGCATTCTGTTAGACCAACACATAGGGACAGTAAAGTATGAGTATTTGCTGGAGTCATAGATTATATATGACTCTTTACCTTCATTGTTGCAAAACAAATCACATAGCGCGGCCACGGTGGTGCAGCGGTTAGCGTTGCTGCCTCACAGCAAGAGGTTCTCTGGTTCGATCCTCGGCTGGGGTGCCTTCTGTGTGGAGTCTGCATGTCCTCCCTGTGGTCACGTGGGTTTCCTCCGGGTGCTCCGGTTTCCTCCCACATCCCAAAGACATGCTGTAGGTAAATTGGACACTCTAAATTGGCCCTAGGTGTGAGTGTGTGCATGTGTGTGCCTTCTGTGGAAGGTTGGGCGCCGGGCTGGTAACTCGACACTGTAAAAATCCACTGCCAATCATGAGCGGACAGGTGATCCGCTGTGGCAACCCTTAACCAGGAAAAGCTGAAAGAAGAAGAAGAAGTTGCAAAACAAAGCACATAAATAGTATTGACAAGGTAATGAGAATATTTTCATTTATACATAAGAACTTTGCTTTCACATATATAGTTCCTATATAAAATACAATTTTAACATAGACTATTATTCTTATTTGTACATTCTTAAATCAGTTTGCAGATACAAGACTAATGTAAAATCCATACACATCCATTAATAAGCATATATACCCTTATGTAGAGAAAGAGAGAGACAGATTTGCACATTTAGCAGTGTGATAATAAAAATAAAATGTTTATTTTGAATATATTCTAGCATGTTATTTGAAAGATTGGAATTTTGGCATTAAAAAAAAAGATTAATAATATTATAATAGAAATTTATTTTGCTTAACCAAAGAGTATATCTCTGGCATGCAACTGGAACTAACTTTTAATACATGTTGTGCTAAAGATGAAGATATAAATGATGGCCATCATTTTTAATTATTTAGATACAAATGAGTTGCTTAACTCTAAAAGTAAAAAGTGTTGAAAGTTACCATCTGCTTATTATTCAGTGTTATGTTTGATATTATACAAGCTTATCTATTTCTCAGTGCACAAGTGACTTGTCTCAGGTATTACATATTTACAAAAACATTATGGTTTAATGAGTTTTTTAGAGTGTGACGTTCATGTAAATAACATATCATTTTTTTCTAAAATGGCATAGGGGTATTGGAACTACTCATGTTGGTCGGTGGGATAGTTTGGATTGATTCACTATTCAAGATAGTAGTTTTAGACTGCATGGGGGAATGAAAGTTAAAATAATTTTATTTTTAATTTTTTATATAACATTTTGTTTTTTATTGGTGTCTACTACCATTTTCATTATACACATACCTAATGACATTAAGAATGTTAGAATTATAATTGACAATAAGCAGTTCAAGTTTTCTATGAGTGGTCTATTGTTAATATTACATTTGAGAATTTTAATGTTATTAATTTTGTTTTTGTTATAGTTATTATATAACATATTTAAAGTGCATTTCCATTAATATCAGTGGATTAAATAATGGTTGTAAGAAATAGTTTAAATAAGTTTCTAAAGTTTTATTTTCCCCAGATTATTCTCTTGTAAGAAGCTCACTTGTTTTTGTATTTTATTTGCTGTGACGTTTGGGTATTTTTTTAGTATTGTGACCTCTTTATTTAGATGAGTTAATATTATGAACTGTTGGTATTTTGATCTGTCAATATTATGAACTGTTATTATTTTGGTGTCTGTATTTTGAGTGTCTGAATTTTGATCTGTTGTTATTTTGATATATTAATATATATATATATATATATATATATATATATATATATATATATATATATATATTTACAGGTGTGAGCACATAAATGCACATACACATATATATAATATATTCTCTGAGATAGCATGCATTATACTTCACTGAAAATTTTAAATTAGCCACAACACAATAATAAGCAAGATACTGTCTCTTTATATTAAGAAAGATCTTCTATACATAGTCAAAAGACATTTTAACAAACGCAGCTCTTCATTCTTTGGTATTGTGATTAAGTTTCAAACAGTCCATATATCTGTCTGTTTTTCTTCAGTATTGAACTACATTTGGAGTATTCAGTAACACACTGTGTACTTCAGACTCTTCCTTTTGTGTCACATGTTGCTGCAGTACAGCTTTCCTTGTAGACATAACTAGAAGACCCTTTCTCTAGAACTTTTAAATATCACAGTTCTCTTGGCCTTCATTTTCCTGTGACAGTACTGGTTGACTATCTTCATTGAAATATAATATATCTTTCTTTTATATACATCTGCTATTTCTGCTAAACAGCTTTCCATCTTTAACACAAACAGTATAGGACATTGCATTTTTCTTCACTACTAACTTGTTATGCTTCAGGCTGCAAACATTCTAATGACACTTGATTTTTGTTTTTCCAAATAACTTTTTATTGAGATTTATAAAAACAAGCAACTTATCAGAAATAAGCATGGACTAACTATGTATAAAAGATAGTAATTACAATAAACTATATAGAGCTATGCACAGCTATACTGTATGCTATCTTTTGTATATAATACACAGCAAGAGGTTCTCCGGTTCGATCCTTGGCTGGGGTGACTTCTGTGCGAAGTCTATATGTCCTCCCTGGGGTTGCGTGGGCTTCCTCGGTTTACCTTCATAATGTTGGCGTCGGGAATGTTGAACCCGTTTCCACAAACACCGAACTGCGATGTCAAAAAACCTTGAATACCAAATGTCCAAACTACAAAATCTCACCCCCTTTTTGACCCATGTTAGCACTTGTTTGTAGGTGTGGTGCAGTCGGAAATGTCGAAATACGAGGTTTTTCGATATTCGAAAGTTTTTACAGTTACGGTTTCGCAGAAGCGGTTCGGTAATGTGGCCGTTCGGTCATCTGTGATCGACAATATGAAGGTAAACCATTTCCTCCGGGTGCTCTGATTTCCTGCCACATCCCAAAGACATGCTGTAGGTGGATTGGACACTCAAAATTGGCCCTAAGGGTGAGTGCATGCATGCCTGTGCCTTCTGTGGAAGGTTGGGCACCAGGCTGGCAACTCGACACCGTAAAACTCTACTGCCAATCATGAGCGGACAGGTGATCCGCTGTGGCAACCCCTAACCGGGAAAAGCCGAAAGAAGAAGAAGTACAGATTGTATAAACATTAGTGAATTTACTAGAGTAATTAGTATCCAAGACATGTGTACATGAGCTTCAGTATAGTAAATGAATGTTCAAGTTTTCTATGTATATAATAATACTGTATTTGTGTTAGCAGAGGTATATGCATGAGCTCTTAAATTAAGTAAATATCTCCAGTGTTTTGGCCTAACTTACAGGTCAAACAGATAGCTGTTTATTATCCTGTGGAATTGTTGTATAAGCTTTGATGTATTTTTCAGAAAGGCTTTTGAGTTCTAGTCTGCCTTTAGGTTGTAAACCTTTTAATGCCCTTTCCATTGTAGTAATATTTCTGTCTCTGCTGATTTCCTTCCAGCATTTTCTTTGCATTTTTCAAGCATAGATAATGTAGCAAAAATAAGTAAATTACTTTTAAATGCAATACTCATTAATAGTTGAAATGGTGAAAGACAGAGCCTCGTTATTCAACAGTTCCTGTGTTCCAAAACTGTGAAATGGTAGTCTTCATAGCTTTTGCTGCTTCTCTTTCTCATGAGATTTGTCACTGCCTGGATATTGCCCCCAGTTGCCTATTGGATGGTAGGAGCAGGACAGTAGACTAAGGACAGCAGTCAAACAGACATTTTTAGTTTGAATTATATTTTATGTACAAACCTTTTAATTCCTAAATTTTGCGTAGTAAACCATCATCAGATAGTAAAACATCAGATATTCTGTGTCTTGAAAATATGGACACTCGTGCACTAATCACAAACTATACTTCTGACTTTCAGTCAGTTTATTTCAGGGTAGTTGCAGTAGTTATGTAGGCACATAAGATATACGGCTTCTCTGAACTGCAGCAGATCTATGGAAATCTGCTATTTTTGTCTACATGTTTGAGATTTATGGCTTCTCTAAACTCTGGCAGAAATGTGCCCTCTTGAATCCATGGTCTTAGAGGAACTGTGGATACTAGTGCCTCTTCTTTAGGACTGTTTTCTGGCATAAACTGCAGATGGCTCATCTCTACACTACTTTTTCTGTTTGACTCAGTATTCCTGTCCATTGCATTGTGTCTTCTCCTATATAGGTAAAAAAAAAACTACAAGAGGACAGAACATACTAGACATTGTTTGTGTTCCCAAAGAAATGACTGTAACTTCAAGTTTTACCACCATTGATGTGCAGTGATCATGGGGTTATAAATGTTAATTTGTTGCTAGATAATTCTGCCAAACTGAAATCTGAAACAATGCACGGAAGGTTAATTTTAGATAATATGGAAGCAAAACAGTCACTATGTAAAACTAATTGTAGTGAGGTGTTCAGTGGAAAAACTGCAGACGGAATGTGGAAAGTTTTGAAAGAGAAATTGAGTACAAAAATGTTTAATATCAGGATCTAGGTATACTACATTAGGGGGATATATTTCCATAAGAAGAAGATATCTGATTAAAGTGAGAGACAAAAAATATAAGAAATGGAAGAAAGGTCGAATTACAACTTTGAAAACTGAAAAGAAAAACAAGCTGGACAAACAGATTAAGTATAGTGTAAGACAAGATCAAGAAAAATGTGAAGAAAATTTATATATAGACCATACTAGGAAGCCTTTTTATAGATACATAAGATGTGGAAGGAGTAAAGACACACAAATTAATAAACTGTGTACAGATTCTAAAATTTATTCTCAGACACAACAGGTTATAGATATATTTACAAAATCTTATGCAAAATAGTTTGGCTCCACAAAAGGGGTGATAAGTTGTCCGAGTGACATCCAGGTAACTCCAAATACTGGAATCAAATTAGATTATTTTGAAAAGGAACTGTGCAAACTGGATCCAAACAAAGCACAGGGAGGAGACAGAATTAGTAACAATGACCTGAGAACACTTCAGCAAGAACTTACAGTACAATTATATCTATTATTCACTCGGTCATATAAAAATGGGGAGATTCCTCAAGATTGGAGACATGCGCTTATTAAGCCTGTATTTAAGGGAAAGGAGAGTAGGACATACCCAGAGTCATATAGTCCCTTAAGTCTACTTTCATGTTGTGGAAAAATAATAGAGAAGGTAATATTGGATAAGTTATTGTCAAAACTGGATTGGCTGGGACTTGAAACCATATATCAGCATGCATATGTTGAAAACAGATCTATTACCACCTGTAACATGATGTTCTATAACAATATAATAACAGCTATGAATGAAAAATTGTGCTGTGATGTAATTTATATAGATTTAACTTCAGCATTTGACAGGGTCATACACAAAACACTGATTAGTAAATTTGTACAACTAGGTATTGATGTACTCTTGAGAAGATGGATAGCTGCATGGTTTACAAATAGGACATGACAAGTGTCATAGCAACTGGACAGGTGAAATACTTGGTTACAGTCAGGGTGTCCCATAGGGCTCTGTCCTAGGCCCTTAGTTGTTTAGATTGTATCTTTCAGACCTAACTTTGTTATCTGAAGTGTTTTACAGTTTATATGCAGACCACCTGAAATTGGGTAAACTGATTATATGTGTTACAGATAAGGCATGTCTGCGAAATAACTTGACTAAATTGACCATTTGGGCACAGGAGAATAATATGCTGATAAATACATCAAAAACTAAGCACATGAGATTTGGGAGACATAAATTGAAAGGTGAATATTTAATACAGCATACAGTGATTGAAACTGTAGACTCATTTAAGGACCTGGATATATGGGTAGATTCAGCTATGCATTTTTCTAATCATATCAACCAATTGGATAATTATAGTTGTAGAACTGTAGGTTGTATAAAAATGTTTATAAAGTCTAGGAAATTAAAAATAATGAAGCCATTGTTTGTTAGTTACATTAGACCCAAACTCAAGTATGGAATAACAATATGGAAACCCT
Organism: Protopterus annectens; assembly: GCF_019279795.1. Taxonomy (NCBI): domain Eukaryota; kingdom Metazoa; phylum Chordata; order Ceratodontiformes; family Protopteridae; genus Protopterus; species Protopterus annectens. Next base: position 4,700,091 of record NC_056727.1, on the reverse strand, counting down.
ATAAGGAAACAATCATGAGTAAACTGGAAAGAGTACAATGGAAATATACTAAGGGCATCCATGGATGTGAAAATCTAAGTTATTATGAAAGACTAAAATATCTGAACTTGTACAGTGCTTCTTACAGATATCTAAGAGAAGATCTTATTCAGGTATATAGGGCATTTAGAGACAGCTACTTCTGGGAATGTTTGTGGTTATCAAAAAGTACTAGAGAATCATCAGACAACCTATGTAGGAGATTCTATAGGAATGAGAAGTGCACTAACTGGTTCTCTGACAGAGTAGATGCATGGAACAGACTACCAAATTACATTAAAGCAAGTAAAGTTTAGATATTTAAGAACAGCCTGGACATTTATTATGGGAACAAGTGTTTTCATATATTGGCAAGCTAGAAGGCATGAATGCCCATGCTTGAAATATTTGTATGTATGTATGTATATCTTTGCACTTTCACACTGCATGATGTGATTCATGCATCTTGCCAAGTGCTGGTTTTCTCAGTTAATTGCAGGGTATTCTTTTCTCAGCCTTTAGTAGTAAGCTCTGGGTACAACTTATTTATTCCATGAAGGAAACATGGGACTCATTTTCTTTTCTTACTATTGATTTTTATTCAGGCCAGACTCTCATTGTTAACTTCTTTCAACCTATGCATAAAATGCAGTTCAAGTCAGTAACAGTACATCTCCGAAATTCTTTTACTTTCTGTTCTGTCCCTGGTAACTCCATAATCTAATAATTCTTCATTTTTTTCACCAGTAAATGTACACTAGTCAAAATATCTGATATATTTTTGCATTTCCTCTTTTTTCCCCTTGCTGACCAATGGGCCCATCCATTCCCCATCACCAGGTTAAGAGTTGGCTGGAAGAGGCCATCATTTAGGCATCCACTGGGGTGGACAACCCCCTCCTTGAAGAGGTGACCAGACTGTCCTCCTTCAGTCCTGCTAATCTCTGGCTCTTCCAGTACTTGGGATGCATGCATATTGAACCTCAGTTGCCTGCATCACAGTAGGGGTTTCATCCCTATGAATTCAAGCCACCTTGTTTGTATTTCACTTTCAGATAGTATTGTTATGTAATTTGGTAACCAGGTAAGCCTACTGTAAATGTGGCCATTTTCAGGGCTGACCTCAAAGCACTGACTAGGTTGTGACTTGCCTGAAGTCACACAGTAGCCACACAGAGGTGGAGAGAATCAAACCTTGTACCCTTAACTTCTGAGACTGAGACTGAAGACTGATATGTCTTTAGGTTAAGTAACATCTTTTGCAGTCTTGGAAATCCCCTGATCAAACTGTCTTTATGCTCTTTTTCTTCATGAATTTCTTTACCATAAATATTTTTGTGGAATGTCCAAATCCCTACAGTACTGCTAACAACGCATTCCTAGTTTGATCGTAGAACTTGTCTGCATCTATAATTGTTCTTCACTTGTAGATAACCATTTTGTTATTCTGTCAGTAACACAACTAGTTTATTCACACTATAGCATTTCAATGTTGCTGCTTCTCAAACTATATGCTTGACAGTTTCAAAAAGTCTTTCACAGTTTTTTTCATAAGTTACACTTTGGTTTAACAGGTGTCTTAAGGAATAGTTATGTCAGGTATATTAGGAACAGACTTTGCAAGACACTATATTATTCTTAAAATCCTGATAATATTAGCATGTCTTGTGACTTTGTCATTTGCACAGCCGCTATGATGTTTTCTGTGCCAGGTTTCAATACCTTTGATATTAGAGTATGATCAATGTGTTCCAGACTTGGCATTCTTAGTTTACATTTGCACTGTTTTTAACTCGCAATTACACTGCCTTAATCCATTTCATATTTGCATCATTCTCTTGACATGCTGTTCTCACATTAATAGATAATTATGTTTACAGCATTTTATGTAAGACTTCAGCTAGCTGTGCAACATCTCCTTAGAATAGTTGATGAAATGCTAAAGAGAAGTCTAAGAAACCTGCAGCTACTTCGTGCATATTAAATATACACCCTCTGGATCGTTCTTTACATAGAGCTCTCTGAAAAATCAGTGGTTTGCATCTAGTACTGAAACACACTTAGCTTTTGACTTTACTGAGGCTATATCCTCAGCTGTAAGCAATACCTAATATTCTCCATTAGTCACGTTTTTGGGATTTTGTGGATCAGTAAATGTGAATCTTGTCTTGCTTTGCAGTAGTAACCATTCTGCTCACCTATTCTTTTCAAAGTAGTTCATTCTTAATGACAAACCTTCCATTCATTTCAATTCTTATCCTATTCTGCTCCTCACAGTTACTGATACTTTCCCTAAACCATGTATCGCTGGCAAAGCATCACTGTTAAAAATATTTTTGTGAGAGACTGCACACCCATGGCCACTCACTCCTGATTTTCTGGTGTACCACAAGCCCCTATTGCATCCATCCTCAAAAGCAATCACAACCTTACATCTAGGTAAAGTCTCTCTTTCTCCCCTTTTTTCCTTCAGGTGCTGATGAATCATTGTATTAATTCTGAAGGACATAAGCCAGGGAAATATGACACAATTTTCCTCTCTTAATAGCAGCATGCGATAGTGTCACATTGACATGCATGCTTTCATACACAGATATCCCTAATATACTATGCCACCAAAACTGCTACCAGGTAAAAAATGTAGAGGTCACTCTGGCCTCTAGCACTTCCACAGGCTATAAATAAATCAGCATAGGTTCTTTGCATGCTTGCCTGTGTACAAGTGTCTGCACACACACACACACACACACACACACACACACACACACACACACACACACACACACACACACACACACACACACAGTGTTGTTTTCACACTGTTATTTTTTTACCATTCATAGCCTCTTACAAGCCAAAAATCCCAAAACATCTGGAAAGCACACTTTCTTAAGTGCTAATGTTTCAAAAAGATCCTGTTTTTCTACTTTTTATATTCATTTGTCAGTATATTTTTACCCTCCAGCTTTACCTGGTGCTTAGCATCTCTTAACAAATGAGTAAACAACTATTTCCTTGCCTAGTGTACCACTTGCTAAGTGTACACTTTCTGTATTCAAGAACATTCCTACTGCATTGCTTGTGATGTATATTCACTCATAAAGGTTACACTAAGTGTACATTTAGTGAGAACCTTTATGAATCTCAGGGAATAGGTTGAAGAGATTATAATTTTGAAACCTTTCTTTACCTTATGTAGTCTTCTTTAGGTGATAATATGTTCTATAATTGGATGTTTTTGTTGTTGAGTGAAATAATTATACATTTCTACTGTTAGTTTTTTCATTGAATTTGTTGTTTTCTCCAAATAGGTTTAAGTTGACCATATCTGATACTGTTTTGTGTAATTATTGTTATGTTGGTGTTTTGCAGTATCTTTTGTTGTATTTGTTGTTGTTTTGCTGGGCCTTGAGTGTCTCCATATTTGCTATATTTGCAAAATATTCTGAATTTCTTTTTATTTTTGGTCTGATAAGGAGCTGTAGTTCTTTATTGATTGTAAACTTTTGTGCCTGAAATTGATGAACTTCATGTGGTGAGACATTTTTGTCCACTAGTATTGTGTAGATTTTTTTTTTTGTAGAATGATTTGTAATTTTTATTCCTGTGGTAGCCCTGCTTGTAGTTTTAGGGCTCTATTCAATAAACCCTACATGGCTTGCTAAAACAGTGTGACGATTTGTATTCAGTACGCATCTCTACATGGTGTGTAGAGCTGCACAAACATGGTAAACATCATGGTATGCTAATTACAGTGTAAGCAGCTGAATTGTATGCTAATCAACCAATCAAACATGGCAAAATTATTCAACAAGCTGTAAAGCGATCATGTACATTTAGTGTAGGTTTTGGCCTCAAATTCCAAAACTTATTGGAATTCAGTCATGGAAACTACACTACACAGAAAGAATGTTAGGGACTGCTACTGCTCTTCTGAATATGTGCAACAGGCACAACTTTATGTTGCTGCTGCTGCTAATAGACCTCAGCCAAGAATTAGAAGGGTGTTTAAACCCTGTTTAACTTTTCATGGTCTGCATGAGGTAGAAATAGTAGAGCGCTACAGGGTGGATACTCTGGACTCTGTGACCTCCATCATCCACAACTGAGAGCAAGGACAAACCAAAGGGAACCAATACCTTTGGAGATTAAGGTATACGTAGCACTCAGAATTGTAGCTACAGGAACCTTCCAGAGACCAACAAGGGAAATGCTGAAGGTGTTACAGGCATCAGCATCTAGGATCCTACATCAGTTCCTGAATGCTGTGCTACAGCATGCCAGTGACTATATGTATTTTCTCCAGATCCTCAAGGGCAGAGCTGCAACTATGCAGGATTTCTACCCCATAGCACACTTCTCTGAAGTTTTGGGTGCCATAGACTGCACGCACTTTGAGATCAAATCACCATAAGGGGAACCGGGAAGAGTATACATAAACAGGAAGGGCCTCCACTCCCAAAACTTCCAAGTCATGTGTGATATCAAAAGAATCATCCTAAATGCATGTGCTGACAACCCAAGCAGTTACCACAACTCCCATATCTGGCACAACTCACATACCACAGGTTTTCCAGGGGGGAATATCCCACAAGGCCATTTACTGGGGAATACAGGGTATGCACTTGAAGCATGGCTAATGAGGCCCATCAGGAATGGGCACAAACCAACAGAGGAACACTATAGTGATGCATACCTTCAAACAAGAAATATCACTGAGCATGTGTCTGGGCTGCTGAAGTCATGGTTTTAGTGCCCAGATACATCAGGGAGGCCTGCAGTATGATCCCAGTACTTGTGCTGAAATTATCACTGTCTGTGCTATCGTACACAATATCACCCTGCAAAAACAGCTGCAGCATGAACACCAAGGGGAATGGGCATACATTCAACTACCACTGGCAAGGTCACCACAGCCACACATAGGTGAGGACTCAGAGGGGGAACCACCAGCCACTGTGTGTGCAGATAGATGTAGGCATGCACAATATGCCCTTGTCCTGTCCAAGAGGCAATGGATAGCACACATGCTGACCACCTAAGGGTACAACTTTTATTCCGTGCACATACATTTCAGTAAAATTGAAGCCAGGCAATGCTCACAAGTTTTACTTACCCATTTAATTACTGCGTACTGCTAGCATAATACAGAGTCAGTCCCGAATTACAACAGTTGTAACTGTAGGATTATCAAAGTTAGTGTTGAACCTGGAACAAGAAAATAAAAGGGTAAGAACACAAATGAATTGCAGATCCTTGCATACTGTTAATTGAAAATGTACCCAAGTAGAAGGTGTGCAAGTTGTCCAGCCATGATATCAGTATGTGACAAGACTGACTTATGTCGCTAGATTTCTGCTGTTTATCACCTAACAGGCTTCTTGCATTGAAAATACAAGCAATACAAAAAAGCAGTCCAAAGTCTGTAATTGTCCCGACATTTTCACAAGAAGAGCAGTAAGCCTCACTGACATGTCAACAATTCCAAGGTAGTAATCACAACAGTAAAAAGGCTGGAAGAAAGCAATAAAAGTTTCAAAATGGCATCACCAACACATATATGCTAAGCACTCAGCTATGCACCCTTGGCATCAGAAATGTACGTAGGTATGCCTAAATCCAAAAGATAAAACAAGGTGATGGCACAGTTATCATCATTTGCACAAGTTGGGCATTTGGGGGGGGGGCAGGAGACCAAGGCTGACACAAAAGTAGTGAGTGTGTGTGAGTAAGAAAGACAGGCAGGCAAAATGTAGCTAATTATCAAATGGCCACTGAGACAGAATGACCTGAAAGCCTCATGAATTCCTCATGTACCTGTTATGTGTGTGTGTCTGTATGGGCACTCATGTGTAATGTATGTGTGAGTGTATGCATGAGCACAGCCAAGCTGTGTGCTAGTTCTACATCCCGGCATGTTGGACAGGTGTGAGCCATGCATGGTAGAGATATCAGTTCATCGTTATCTTCCCCAACTGCAAAAACTGGCTCTGCCAGTAGATGCACTGACACGTCCATGCCCATGGTCAGATGTGCTGGTGGTACCCGAACATGAACGATGCCAGCTGGCTGAGCTCTCTCCACAACAACACCCAGGTCCACGACCACATGCCGTACAGTGCCTTGATGTAGACACCTCAACCACTGATGGATCAGTGAAAGTAGTGCCTCTATGGGAGCAGGATCATGCATGGCCACATTGGCTAACAGCATATGATGCTGCTGACCTACAGCCATGTGGATGTTGTTCCCCCTCCCTGCAGACGTTCCATCACAGACACTGCTCATTCCATTGTGTCATTCGTCTGATCCATTGAATTGTCCACACAGCAGAGGCAGTCAAGCATGTCAGCCTGAACCACATCTGGAACTCTAAGCATGTCCTTGAAGACCCTAGTTGAACATGCTTGTGCCTCCATTATGGCCCTAAACATACATTGAGTGACATGTAATGATACACCAGGTTCAGGTGGAGGATAAACAATAGATCTTCTCCTAGCACCCCTACCAACCATCCTGCATGGCATCTCACTCACACTTTGGCTATGGCCAGAGTCAACCGGCATTGAAGCCACAGTAACCACACTACCCTGATCAAGTGTGTCACCTTCAGCGTGTCCAATGTCTGAGGGCTTAGTGGAATGAGTATGGGTAGGCATACTGACTGTGTCTGATGGAAATCCAGGGGAAGGATGAATTACAACCTCAGTGTCAGAGTCAGCATCTGCAACCCCCAACTGTGCCTTCGTTTGGCCATCATCTTCATCAGATCCAACCAGTACTCTGACATCAAGTGGTAGGAGTCCTACACTTCCACTGTCAGGATCCCCTGTGATAATAAGCAATAGACACAATAATGAAATTAGTGCTACACTAAATATTAAACCAATTTATATGATAATAAAGTAACACATTGGTCACACAGTTGCAAATGGTTCAGCAGTACAGACAGTCATTACACCCTCTTCACACATACAGATAATTATATATCTAAGGAATGGTCATTAATAAGCAATTAAATATTTGCTTACCATGTGCAGATGTCTCCAGACTTTGCCGGGAGAATGATGCCAAAATAAATGAAGCAAGGAAAGGATGGCAAATAACCATCACATTTGGAATAACACAGGGAGACAGTGAATACACAGTTGCTTATATTTCCTATAAGAAATAGCTGAAACTGAAAATTGACATCCACCCACACCCATGTGTACCGAACAACTCTGTTGTATAACTCTATTAACTTATCAATAGGTACAGAAAAAATTCACAGGAAGTATTAATGAAGTTATATATTTTAGTATACAAGCAAATATAAAACTTGCCATATGTAAGTTTACCTGGAAGCTGCTCATGAGACACAGTTGTTTTCCCAGACACATTAGCACCACCATCAAGCACACAGTGTGCAGTTCCCACTGAGCTGTCTGGATCTCAGTCAGTGGACAGGAACTCTTCATTTGGTGTCAATGGGTGCTGAATAGCAGGACTACCCCCCCCCCCCTAGCCAGCTGTTCTCGGGTAACTGCAGCTGCTGTACACCAAGCTGATGAAATCATATCAGTGGTTCTGTGATGCACCTGCTGTGACCTCCTACTGCATTGACATCATTTATTAACTGGTTCCAAATCTCATGTCTGGCAGCCATATCCTTATGTCCTCTCTCAAGCAGAGAGGTTCCACGGCACCTCAAAGCCTAGATTATCACTTAAATTTCTGAGTCACTGAAAGGGTGTTTACGGGGATTTGTAGGCTTGGGTGCCATAATGCTATGTGGCATAAAACAGAGAAGGATAAAACACAAAAGTCCCACATAAGTATTGCCTTGCTTACATACACATTTATCAACATTAAGCACTGGAAACACGCTTTTCATTTAGGAAACCTGAAGGTTATGTGGCTGTCCCGCCTCACACACAAACCATGTAATACCACATAAGTAATGTATTATACTTCCCATTAAAATATCAGGATGCCTACACATTTTTTAACAGAAAAGCACTTGAAACACACTTTTGTTCTTCGAACTCAGAATGGTAGATGTCTGCCTCACCCCCAAAACAAACAAATGAAGGTTTGTACAGACCAAGGAATACCACAGAATTAATTGTATATATGCTTTCCACACAAATATCAGGATGTGTACACATTTACAACAGAAAAATCAATTTAGGAATGCCAGTCACTTCTCACTGTTCCCACCACTCCCATGGAAGTGGACATGGACCATCTCAGAAGCATAACAATCATGTCAGTGACACATACATTGCCAACATTCTGGCAGATAGGTTCAGTGCTAACTTTTCCCTCCTCTCACCCCCTAAAGGGCCCATATCTATACAGAAAGAATGCAGAGTCCTGTAATCATAACTATGCAGGTAAAAGCTGCACTCTTTAAAGCCAAAAACACAGCATCCATTGGACCGGACAACATCCCAGGCTATGTTTTACACAAACTTCAGAATGAACTGGCTCCCCACCTAAGCACCATGTTCAATCACAGCCTCACATCAGCCTTTGTGCCCACTGAATTGCACACAGCAACAGTTATCCCACTTCACAAAGGGGGAGCCACCACTTATCCCTGGAACTATTTCCCTATTAGCCTGATAAGCCTGGTCTGCAAGGCCATGGAACGTATCATCATGGAACTCATAAACAAAGACATTGGTAACCTCCAAACTCTTGGCCCCAGCCAGTTTGGGTTTGTGAAAGGGAGATCATGCCTCCTGAATCTGATCAACTTCTTTGAGGCAGTCACCAAAGCTGTAGATGAGGGTAAGGTGGTTCACACAGCCTATCTTGACCTCGCCAAGGCTTTGGACACCATCCCCCATTCTGGAATTATAGCTAAACTCACTAAACAAGGTATAAATCCCTACATCACAAGATGGGTTGCCAACTGGCTCACTGACAGAACCCATACTGTAAAAGCTGCAGACTCCAAATCTGACTTCAAACCAGTGACAAGTGGAGTACCACAGGGTTCAGTCCTGGGACCTCTCCTGTTTGGTATCTACTTCTCTGAAGTACAGGCTAACATAGAAGGCCTTTAGCTAACAAAGTTCATAGATGACTGCAAACTAGGAACCATAGTCGAGTCCCCAAATGATGTGGACATCCTACAGAAGGGCCTCACTGAGACAGATGCCTGGTGTCAGAGCCATGGCCTCAAGCTCAATGCCAAAAAGTGCATTGTCATCCCCTTTGGTAAAAACTCTGTACCCATAAACTACCACATAGGCGGCAGTCTACTTAATGCCGAATGTGTGATAAGAGACTTTGGGACCCAGGTGGACAATAGACTCTCCTTTGATAATCACATCGCCACAGTAGTCAGGAAATCCTTCTACGCAGCGCACCTCATCACAAAAGGTTTCTCATCCAGGAAAAAAGAGGTAATTGTTCCCCCTTCTGCTCGACACTCATTAGACCCATTATGGAGTGCAACACCCATTTTGGAATGTACCTCACAAGACAGCTGCAGCAGCTAGAAAGGCCACAGAAGTACCTTACAAAGAGGATTACTGCCCTCAAACAGATGCCCTTCACTGACCGTCTCAAAAAACTCCAGATTTACTCCATAGCATATCGCCTAGTCTGCGGTGATCTCTGCCTAACATATAAAGCTATGTCAAACCCAGAGCTGTTGGACATGCTACACCTAAAGAAATCATAATCCCTTCGAGCTACACACTCTAGGGACTTAAACCTTGTCACCACAAAAAAACAGGACATGCTGGAGGGATAGATTCCTGTCCCAGAGACTTCCCATACTCTGAAGCAAGCTACCCATCTATGTCAAGCAAAGATTCTCATTAGCATTCTTCAAGAAAAAATCTTTATGAGTGGATGGGAAATAGGAAATACACCCCGGGGATCACTTCTATGGCTCTGCTCAACAGGGGCACAGGAAAATAACTTTCTTGGGTGGTGTAAGCCAGGGAACCTTGTTGGCTAGGCTTACTTAGGCCCTTGGGCCGATAGCCTAGTACCTACATATGAACCTATGAACATTGCATGTAAGTTTTCTCCAATAAAATTAATAATAGTTGTGCTGAAAGTATAACCTATCTGTCTCAAAAAATAAATGCCTTTAATGCCTATGCTAACAGTGAAGTATAAGAGTTCATACAGATAAAAGTTCCATTTTCTGCTGGATATATACATACATTTGTAACATTTTTTTTTTCAAAATGTAAAATGTACTTGAATAAAGCTAGCATATAGTCAAATTATAAAACTGATAAATCTCCTTCAAAGGAATACCAGACTTCTGTTTCAAGTTACCTAGCTACACAGTTACCTTTTTATAGTGTAGATTTAGCCTTCTGAATACTGTGAATATGCAAATGAGGTGTGAACTCATTAGAATTTCTGAATACCAAACTTTTGACTTTGTGTAGCTGATGTAAACATAGTGTAGGCTTTAAACCAGTGTTAGTTGCTAATGGCTTGCAACTGTGAATGATTAGTAGCCAAACTCTCCTGCCTTTGCTGAAAAATGTTTTTAACTGTCTTGTATTTTATTATACATTTAAAGGACAATGATACAAAATGCACTGCAGACTGCATGTCTGAGATTACAGCAGAGATAAGGGAAGAATGAGCACAGTGCATTTGTTCAAACATATTCATAAATGATTGTGTGATCACTCATTGCACTAAATATGTAAGACACACATGCAACCAGCTAAGAATGTACAAGTGTATCTCCTGTTAATACTGTAGTGGAAATGTGAATTGCTTGTATATACATGATTTGATGCATAAATATTTAAAAAGTAATGCCAGTTACCTTAGGAAGTGCAATCTTGCTTAGCAGCATTGGATGTTGGTCAGCACCATGGATGATAATTGCAGCATAAATTACACTTGTAAACCAGCTGTGTGTGTAGCACAGCTTACAAAGACACTGAGGTACAGAATACATAAGATAGGTAGACAGTGGTTTGAGTTCCACAGTTATGTTTTTACTCAGGATTGGTCATATTGAGTATGAACACAAATAATCTATTTTCCCCTTTTGCCAGTCTTTTTGCACATTGCTCATCTGTGTGCAAACAGGGTTCACTGCTGCAGAAAAAAAACATTGTTGTTTGCTTCGCCTTGCATTGCACAAACAAACAGGCTAAGGGGCATTGTGCGGCCGTCAGCACTCTGGACAGTACTGATTAAAAAAGTGCACCTGCTTCTTAGCTTTCCTTGTGGTACCAGATGTAAGTTCATGGCTAGAAAACAGCTGAGCCCTAATCCAGTACACTACATGTTTTATTATCGGTGTCCCACTTAAATATATAACAAAAATAACAAAGTAATGGTATCATATCTATTGTATGTGTAACTGGGGTAGCATGACAGTTATTACTCTGTAATGAAAATTTTATTTTCTGACCTGGGACAGATTTCATAGTTTACTGACAGCCATCTGCACACCTCCCATAACACAAGTATAGCTGTAAAATAGAATGTACTGTGTGGTCTGATCCAGAAATAAAAAATCTACTCTGAAAGTAATACAACTATATGCATTTCCAGTATATTGTCACACATTACTCCTGCATCACACTTGAGAATGCATAAACCGGGACCTTGTCATGTCACACACATATATGGTTAATTGAAGTGCAGCACCACTCACTCTTTAAGGTGTATATTAGCAATGACCATGTTTGGCAAATACTTCTTTTGTGGCAGTGAGGAAAAACACCTTTATAGAAATATATGTATTCTCTATTTTACATAGGTTTAAATCTCACATTGTACAAATTACTTTTATCAGTGTATAAGGCCCCACAAAATATGTGCCAAGTCAAAAAATTGATCCTCCAAATTCAGATCTTAAAAGCCAAGTCATTTAATAGATCACTGTTGAACGTTGGACAAACTGTTGTCATGTACAGCAGCACACGTGATAAATTAATGCCAACTGTCACTTTACCCTTCCTTTTTCATAAACTGCCTTCCTCTTTGTTTGGCAATGTTGCTCTCCACTCAACATTGCACAAATGCAGTTGGCATGGTTGTGCAGGCTTGCACACTGGCCATGAAATGCGATATCACAAACTGGCAGGAAAACAATTTAACTGTTGTTGGAGGACATGTGCAGACATGACAGGAGCTGAAAAGAATGGTGCTCAATTTAGGGCTCAAAGATGGGGTGTAGAGGAGTCAAAAATATTCATTGCACTATTTGTAAAGTGCAAGAGCCATAGACTCTGCAGGGGGACTATACGAGGTATAAGTCTGAGGCTTGTGGCAGTCTAGCCAAGGCTGTCTCCAGAATGACTGGCATGTGATGCACTTGGGAGCAATCCAGGCATCAGTATAATGATCTGAAACAGCACAAGAAGGCACACTCAGCCAGTGGCTGGATTAATTTAGGACTGCTGACTGTGACACTGCCAGCCCAGCTATGTAAATAATTCTATGTCATTTGTGAATATTGATATGATTTATACAGAACTGTATGTTATGTACTGAGCTTCAAGAATGTAGCCACAGCATACCTTGCTGGAACTTAGAAGATAAACTTACAAAACCTCAAGAAAATAAATTGAAATTAAGTGCTTTATGATGTGCTATAAAGGTTAGTTAATGCAGCAAGGAGACAGGATGTCTAGAGCTAGAAGTTTCTTTCTATTGTGTTGGAGACATAATTACTAGATCTAAAAGGCAAAAGTGTTTAATTGTTTTACAACTTCCAGTTCTGAGCAAATATCTGAGAGATATTTAGTTTTCACACAAACAATGTTAAATTTTGTTAAGTTTCTGATAACCTGGGAACTGAAGGCAGGTGATAAAGAGTGGTGTCACCCAGGCTAACCCAGCAGTAATATGTGATATTAATTTAAGAACTCTGTCAGAGAGAGAGAGAGACAAACCGTTTTTTATCTTGTCTTGGACCTAGCAAGAATACCCATTCATCATCTGCATGGTACAGTGATTTCTTTTAGATATAGTTAGGAAAATAGTAAAGATTAGTTTAGATGTTTTCTGTATTTAACTGAGACTGTCCTGCATTGTTATTTTAAATATTTCCTGTGGTTTTGAACTCTGTAGTTACTGTGTTGTTTGAGTATTGTCTTGTTCTTTTATTATTTATTATTAAATATATTTAACCCTATCTTTGTGGCTGATATTTGTGAGACAGATTTAAGCTGTTAAAGTACTTGCATATGTATTTGGTGTCACTGCACAGGCCACTCCTAAATTGCCTGCTCTTGGTCACACTTACCATTTGGATAATAGTAACATTACACAGTAGGATTGGTCACCCTTTGGTAAGGACCTTAAAGTAGCTGATAAGGGGGTATGATGGCAATGATAACTACATTATGGTCTGGGCAGAAGGGGATATAGCTAGTAAACCTGTGCCACCCTTTCCCAGGTGTGTATCTGTGTATAAATCAAATATCAAAGTGTGTGTGTGTGTGTGTGTGTGTGTGTGTGTGTGTGTGTGTGTGTGTGTGTGTGTGTGTGTCAGCTACTTGGGCAGGGATACGAAGCACTGATTGGACAGTGAGAGTGTTGGGAGGACTTGGCTTGGAACCTTGGCTAAGGACTCAACTCTATAGCTGTGCCAGTTGGGAGTCTTACTGGGGATCTGGAGAAAGAGGGAGAAACCAGCTCCAGACTGATTGTGATCTCTGTGTGCTCTTAAGGGAAATTGTACTTTACTATGTGTATACTTGTCATCCTCCCATTGTGTACATCCCTGACTGTTGCCAGTGGTGAGGATTGAGGCTCCTTGATTACTGGGCTAGTGCAGGGGTATCACACTTACATCCCACTGTTGTATAAGTCTACAAACAAAGCAACTTTAACTGACCTGGAAAGCTGCAGATAGCCAACAGTGGTATGCATAATGCTTTCATGTCTGTTTTTCTCTCCTTCTTTATTTCCCGTTGCTCGGGAAATTTCAGCGAACAGGAAGGCACATGCTGAATGATTAGAAACACTCAGAGAGGCAAGGGGTATGTATTCAGCAGAAATGAAAATTATTGTATTAAAATTATTGCTCTTCCATACATTACTGGCAAATTAAGCATGCAGATCTTAACTGTAAAAGCAAGCAAGCATGCTTTTTTCTGTAGCTTAGACAGTTGTATTAGGTAAGTGTAATACTGTATTCCCATTTGGTGGGTTCAATTACCACAAGTAACAAATACATTCTAATAACAGAAATATCATTATTTAATATTCATTTTGTCAAAAATGACTTTATAGGTTCAGAGGTGTTTACTATAGCAATAACCCATGCCTGGGTGTGGGTAATGCGGGATTTACCCACAGTTGTCGTGGTTTGGTCTCGAGGGCGATTATACTGTGACATTATTTAAGAAAAGAAATAATTACTTTTCTTAAATAATGGCATTGTATAATGCCTCTTTGCTGCCCTTCCGCAGCTGTCTGGTATCCGCGGCAGTTCTGATGTACTGCGCATGCCTACGCAGTACATCAGAGCTGTGGCCAAAAGCAACGGAGAAAGCAAGATCTCCGTTGCTTTTTATTGTTTTGCTAAATGGGTTTAACATAGCGAGACAGCTTTAAAATAAGCAACGGAGATCTCCGTTGCTTTTTTTAAACCTGTGTCGCTATGTTAAACTCTTTTAACATAGCGAGACAGTGTTTTAAAATAGACTTATACTAATGGAAAAATTCCGGGCGACCGGACCTTTTTCCATTAGTATAAGTCGATTTACAATGTGCACACTGGCCAATCAGCGTGCATGTTTTGGAATATTAATGGGGGGTCATGGTATAATAAGCTAATGACCACAAGGGCCTTTTTAAAACTTAGCCATGCATCACAAATCTCTGACAACTTCTGGTACCATTGATAAGTGTAAGCAGAGACTTGGAGATGAAACATTTACAAGCAGGGCCTAGGAGATGGGTCACTTTATGTGCTCGAAGTCCGAGAATATCGAATACGATATTCTTGACATGAGTACACCGAAAGTGCAAAACATTGAAAATGTAAATGGTTACTTCAATGTAGTGCGATCTCGGAGTTGGTATATTTAAGTAGCGGGGGGTGTGGGGGGTGCAGGGGTGCTTGCCCCCTGCCTACACTAGTTTAAATTCTTTTTTTGTGTATTTTTTTTGGGCTTCAATTGTTTAATAGTTTGATGCATATGGTTCGATCCATATGCATTCGAGCTATTAAGCTTTCGAGGTCCTAAAGTAGACCCCTAGGAGATAAACCATTTACAGGTTGCCTGTGTCTGTTAGAGAAGTAGGTGCCAAGCCAGGGATAAATTTCTTGTTCCCCATCCAGTTGTCCAAGTTACACTTTAATTGGGTTTGGGAGGAACTCTGCTTCACATGGAAGGGGAGCCTGTTCCAGAGATGGGGTAGTCTCTGGGATACATACCTGTCTGTCTAGCAGGTACTTTTTATATCACAGGCATGGTTTAATTCTTTAGAACAGTAATTCTGGTGCAGTTTGTTTTGCGGATATGCATGTGATTCCTGTAATGCCATGTTGTTAACTTAATCTGTACTATCTTCAAAAATGTATATGCAATATATGTATAGTGCAAGGATTACTTGTTACAATTCACAATCCTATTTTGGATTTTGAAAGCTCTATACAAATATAATAAAAGTATATTTAATTGTAGTAAAGAATTTATGACATGTAATGGTGCTATCATCTGGTTTTTATTTATTTTTTGGCTCATATCACCCCTTATTTGTCTCTAAATATATATATATATATATATGTAAACACACCATTCTGACATCATACATTTCTCTCAACAAACAAAATGCTTCTCAGCACAGGGAGGTAGGTCTACCACTGCAGCTCAGCCTGCCAAATCTCCACCAGCTGCCACACCAACAACCAGCACATCTGGGACGCAGCCTGGCAGTACTGTCTCCACAACCTCTACATTACCAGGCCATCAATGCCAGATAGCATTGCCCAAGCAGCTGGTGCATTGGTACCCTATGGGAGCATTTGTGGAGGTGGGGATTATATCACCTGCATGGAGCTGCCAGTGATTGTGCATGAGGTATTAGAATGTATCATTGGTGCACGCCTCAGCCATCTAGAGAAATTGCTCCTTCGAATACAGAAAAAAATATGTCAAGCAATACTACAAGGACTGAGGGAAGGCAACAATGATGACATTTCTGAGGGTGAGGAGTAGATTCTCACTGTTCCCATGCTTGGTGGTCATGTGCCTCAGATGTCCCATGCCGATACCCAATTATGATGTCCCTAAACTTTTGTGTCCATCACCATCCCTCTGTCTGTATTATTTGTTCTGTTTGTCTGCACCTGCTTCCCCGCCTACCCTACATACCTGATCCTGACATTCCTATGTCCCTTCCCCAACATTCCTCTCTTTTTGAAATCTGAAAAAAAAAATGGGCACATGTCCCACAAAACAAATTGTCCCATACTTCGGTCCCCACTTCAAATATGTGTCTTCTCAACACCTTTGATTTTGTCCAATTGGCTGTATAACATAATTGTGATGCTGTCATCCATCTGTGTTGTGGTGACCGTCCATATTCATCCAATTCTCTATACATGTTCATATGTTCATATTACACTGTTAAAGAAGTGGATAGCTATGGTTCATTCCTAATTTCCTCCTGCAGATTCCTTTATTGCTTCCCATTTGGTCTTCCCACTGCTTGCCCCCTATTTCACCACTTTCCTATCTATCCCCATCTGGTCAAAAATAGAATCACACTCCAAAATAAGCCAGAAATGGCCCCTAATAGAGCCTTCACTTTTTGTCACCTGCATTTGTGCAGAGTTTGGCATCATGCACCAATGCCGAGTGATGGTGAATGGCTCTTCACATTCTATGGAAAAACCTGGTGAGTTTTTGCCATCACCATACTAGTTTGGTTATGTTCACACAATGTTGCTTAAATTCACTGTGGTAAATGAACACGTAGTTAAACCAGAGTAAAAGCACTACTTTTAAACAGTCACTTCGACAATTATTTAGACTGCTGAATGTAACAAAGTGCAGATTACTTTGTGGAGTGTTGATGTTAATCACTCGACTGGTGATTTTTTTGACAGTAGCTTAAAGGGTTTGATTCCAGATACATCTCTAATCATTTCTTAGTGTGATGATATATGTGTGTTGTATATTTAAACACACTCATATTAAAATTTTACAAAGTTGTGATTTTTCCTGGAGATATATTGAGTACTGCCCAAAAATGCGTACCTGAAGCGACATCCATTTCCACTGCTATTACATATTTAGCTAACCTTGTTCTGCTTGTCATAAGCCTGTTGTCCCTCTCCTAAGCCTTCTTTACCCTTCTGTCACTCACTTCATGCTACACAGCATCCAGTGTTAACAAAGACAACATACTAAAAACATAACCATTAATAAACCATTAAACAAAACACTGCTGGGTGTATGTTCATCTCTCCTTGTATTTATCCCATCCGTCCAACTACTCTGTACATGTGTGTATCTGTTAGGTTGCTGGATGGTGTCTGCAGACTGACTTGACTGTGCTGATGAATAATACTAACATGTTACCTTAATTCAATACTTTGTCAGTGCTTATGTACTGTGAAATGTTTTAAAATTATCTGTAGGATTCTGATTGTGACATGTTCAGGTGATGGATGAAATCTTCATCTAATGTCATGTGCAAACTGTCCATACTGTGATAAAACATAAAACACACTTCTCAAGATATGTGGCCAGACACAAATAGTTAGCATATCTGCAGTCAGAAATAATCATTTCAAAATATGTACCACCCTTTGTCATTTCTAGAAAGCTGTACACACGATTAAATTGTGATTTGAAGTGAGGCCTGCAAAACAGCTAATAGTTGCACAACTGTATAGAGGTAGGCATTAATGCTAAAAATTGTGGAAGACACATACTTTGCCATAGTCATTGCAGTAATTATCACATTTGCATAGGAAATGTGATAATTACTGCAATGACTATGGCAGTAATGATCACATTTACATAGGAAATGTGATAATTACTACCATAGTCATTGCAGTAATTATCTCATTTCCTATGTAAATGTGATAATTACTGCAATGACTATGGCAAAGTATGTGTCTTCCACAATTTTTAGCATTAATGCAGCAATTATCACATTTACATAGGAAATGCCATCCAGACACCATCTATAAAAAAACCGAATCAGCTGAATTTGAACTCTATGTGATCTATTCTCTGAAAATAAGTTCACTGCTCTTACAGCTGCTCCCACAGGGAAGGCTAGGCAGTGGGTGTTTTTTTTTTTTTTTTGTTACACTCAATACTGTCCAGAGTGCTGATGGCTGTGCATTGCTAATTAGCTTGTTTGTGCAAAGGAAGGCAAAACAATAATAATATTACTATTTTCCCATTTAAGCAGAGAACCATGTTTGCTCATTGCTTAACTCCACACAAATGAGGAAGGCAATAGTAACAGTTCTTAATGTCATAAAAGTTCTAACACAGCACTTCCAATGTAAACTACAGTATGGACAGCATCATATCTTTCTCAGCTATTTCTCACATAGCATGTATTCATAACTGATTCTCAAGTTCAGGTTGTATTCATTAAATGTGAATCTGGCATGCACAAACTCTTTGCCTTTGTTCATGCAAGTCCATTTCTCAGCAATGCGCTATGTAAAAAGGTGGCATGTATTACAGTGGTTATTCTCCATCCCATCAAAAGGCATTTTTAAAACACAACAGAAGAGAAAGGACTTCTTATTCACTGATCACGTATTTACTCAGATTTATGTATGCCCTGCACCAATGCACTTGAAAATGACATTTCAGTAATAGGTCTAATGTAAACTATAATGCAGTAATTAAAGCTTTATAATGACACTAGACATTGAGATTGTCTGATAAATATATTATTGTGGACATCAATTCATCAGAATATAAACACTCATATGTCAACACTTGCATTCATGCTGTTTCCAAACTGTTTGTTTCTGTGTATGTGTGTGTGTGTGTGTGTTATGTATACAACATATTGAGAAACAGGTAAATGTACATCTCAGTTCTGCAACATGCATTCATGGCAGCTTATTGCATATAAGTCTTTTAAAATATTTTTGCACATTGCAAGCACAAAAGCAAATCCAAAGTGTTTACACTTTGCACACAAGTCTCATAACAGTATGTGTTACCTGCAACATAATGATGATGATATCATCCTCTATAAAGACAACTATGACAATAAAACAATCAGATTTCTGTGATGGCAGGAATGTTAAGTACTGTGTTCTGCAGCTGGAATAAATAGGTAGAGTTCAAATTGCACAACAGACAACTTGCGCTGTGTGTCTGTATGTGTAACTGTGCATAGTCAGAAGAGCATGAGTTTGTGTCCTAATTTCAACACTTAGGTCTCATGGAGAACAAAGTTTTACAATTGTGCATGACTACACAGCAGTTTCATACAGCCCTCCTAACATCTTCTTCCTAACATACACTGATGATGTCATCTGATTAAGTGTTGTCTGACGTTGTGAAAGTCAGGCTTGTGCTGTGGTGCTAGCTCTAAGTACTGTGCTCTCTAACTTAGAGCAGCTAGGTAGGTAGGGGGGGTCTAATGTCATTGCAGTCAACTTGTGTGTGTGTTCAGTTAGCTGTCATTCTGTATACCATTTTAGTGCCGCATGTGAGACAGTCCTACTAACATCTTCTTCTCACCAGACACTGATAATGTTATCTACTCTAAAGTGTTGCTGGACAGTATTAAAGTCAGACTTGTGTTGTGGTGCTAGCATTAAGTATTGTGCTCTCTAACTTAGAATAACTAAGTAGGTAGGGGTTCTAATCTCACTGCAGTCAAATTGTGTGTGTTTTCATTCAGCTATCAGTCTTAAGACAGTTTTAAAATGGCATGTGAGACCAGATGTATGTCATGCACTCCTGCCCACTTCTTGTTCTCAGCATACAGTGATGATGTGATCCCCTTTAAAGTGCACTCTGACAGTAATACACTCAGATGTGTGTGCTCTCTAGCTTGTATAGCTAGATAGTTTGTTGTTCTAATCTCGTGTGTGTGTGTGTGTGTGTGTGTGTGTATGCACGCACATGTGTGTCTTCATTCAAGTATGAGTATGGAGGCAATTTTACACTAACATGTGCTCCAAATCTATGTTACACACTCCACCCAGCATCTTATTCTCAGCATACAATGATGCTGTCATCCTCTATAAAGTGCACTGTGACAGCGTAAAGTCAGACATCTGTGGTGGTGTTACTGTTGTATTGTATGGAATCAAATTTGTATACATGCACAGACCTAATGTTCACATCTGACCTCATTCAGCTGTTGTGTTTGTGATTGGTGGTATATTATGGCCAGTATATGCTTTTTTGAATCTTTTTTCATTTGAATCCCACTAGGAGAGCCTTTAACATAGCTCCATGAATCCAACATCCCCTTTTTCCTGCTGCCAACATAAGATCCTTTCTGCAGAAGACTGGAGGATGCCATCATCTCAAAGATGCATAGACACATTGTGAAGCTCAGCCATTCCATGACCCTCTTCTTGCCATCTGCAGATCACTAGATGTGTGATTTCTAATTTTGACATGGGATGGCACACATTTTATACGTGGACAGAGGCAGTATGCAATGCAGTCAATCAAAACAGATACATACATATGCATGTACCCATACTATCTTACATCATATAGATGTATTAATTTTGATTTAAAGGCTAGAATAATGTCTATGATTTTATGTGATGTTGGTCATTAGCATAGTATTGTTCTATGACCTTATGAAGATTGCACATGTCATTGTTGCTGTCAACCACATGTGCTTTGTTAAGATGTGGACTTACAGTAGCTCTACAACAGTTTATTTCAATCAGAGATTTGACGTAATGTATTGATGACCACTGCTACCATTTGATTAAATGTTCCTTCCATAACAGCTGTAGTAATATGCCTCCTGAGGACTGTTGCCATGGGATGATGCTATACATATTGTTGCCTTACTACGGCATGTATTCTTGTAGTAGAGTATATTAATATTCTGCACATTTTGCATTGAACCATCACAGTGACATTTACAGTGTGCACATGCATGCTTGTGTATAACTACCAAAATGAAATGCTATATGACATACAGCTATATTACATCGTACTTATTACATTGGCACATACACCTTGTTTCATTTGTATATTGTAATACTTGTATATATACAAACAGATTTACCTCAATTTGTCATAGTGCCATAATATCGAATCCCATTTTGTCGACGCTGAAAATATTGAACCTCACTTCATCCAAGCACTGAAACTATGAACATCTTCCCAGGGTAAGTAGCCACTTACCCTCAAAGAAAGAAAACCCAAACAGTGCCATCCCTAACCCCCCCCCCCAGGTGGGGGGATATGCCCCCCATACCCCCCAACTAAATATACCAACTCTGAGATTGCACTACATTTGGGAAAAGGGCAAAGTTCACTGTCTCGCACAACAGGTTACTTACCCTGGGAAGATATTTATAGCTCTGGTGCTTCAGTGAAGTGAGGTTAGATATTTTCAGGGTCGACAAAATGGGATTCAATATTATGGCACTTCGACAAAATAAGGTAGACCCATACAAACATATAACCTGTTTATATTCACTTGCAACCTTGGAAAATCTATTGAATGCACAGTTGTGCTTCTGTTCATAAGAATTATTCAGGTTTTGCCCAGCAACATTGTGCAACTGTCAGAATTTGTGTCATTAGCTGTTCTGCAGGAACCACATCCACCTCATTTGTAATGTGGCCATATATGCTATCAGAGTCCTCACACACACCTTTCCAGTGGTAAATATATATGCATGCGATGTGTAAGTGATTTAATAAAGTGAAATAGGTAGAGATGCACAGCTGTGTTAACAGTTCCACTGTGCATCATGTGATTAATTCACAATATTGTATTTGGAGGTGTTGTCAAAAATCTTTTAAGTAAGTATGAAATCTTAAGGGGAATGTACAGCTGTGCTCACAGATAGTTGCAGATGGCACCAACAATACTCATCTGGAGGCAGTAGACAACCTGCTAGCTGACATATTTGGATCAAACTTCGTCCCCCTGCCCTCACTGGTCGTCACCCAAAGTATACATGCAGACATTACTCAGCATATTTTCTCAAGAGAGCAGATCATTTGTGCACTCTCTAAGCCTAGAAACATGCCATCCTGACAACATCCTCTGTTGCCTTATCTGTCTGAACAAGGGGTGACAATCACCTGACACACAGGGATTATAGACACATAAGCTGCCTGGCCTCATCTGTAAGCCAGTGGAAAGAATCATCATGGACCTTATCAACAAGCATGTAGGTTATCTCCCAAGTGTGTAACCAACCTATTTTTGATTTGTTAAGTCTAGATCATGCCTGCTAAATCTTGTTGACTTCTTTGAGAAGGCTACAAAGGTCATGGATGAAGGAAAGAATGGGCATCCCACCTAACTTGATCTGGCCAAGGCATTTGACACAATTCTGCACTCAAGTATTAAAGAGAAACTGGCTCAACTGGCTCTAAACCACTATATTACCAAGTGGGTAGCCCAGTGGGGTCACCAACAGGATACATACTGTCAATGTGTTTGAATTCACCTCTAACAAGAGGCCAGTGATCAGTGCAGTACCACAGGGTTTTATACTAGGCCCTTTCCTGTTTGCTGTTTAATTCACAGAAGTCAAGGCAAACTTAGACAGCCTTTGTCCAACCAGCTTTGCGGATCACTACAAATTGTGGACAATCCTTGAATCCAGTAACGATATTGATATACTACAGAAAGTATTAACGCACACAAATGATTGACGATTGAAGACACAATAAATGTCCAAAAAAGCATAATTATTCCCTTTTGTAAAGCAAATACCCAAGCTAATTACAATATAGGCAGCACAGGATCCATACAGATCCCCGACGGCACTTTCTGCCGAAACAGAAATCACCAAACATACATAACCAAAAGTACTGTTCACCGAAGCAGCACTTTTGATTATGGATGCTGGTTGTGCCTGTCGCACTATAGTGCGGTTAAGGAAGAATTCTTTTCCCCACTGTAGTGTGACCTCAGAGTGAGAATATAAAAGTAGGGGGGTGCAGGGGGGCTTGCCCCCTGCATAAAAGAAGATTTACTGTTTTGTTTTGTTTTTTCAAATGGACTTTAACAAAAGTGCTTTTTCGGTGAAAACGCTTTCATTAAAGTGCGTTCGGTTATTGTGGATTCGGACTATTGAACTTTCATTCAATACTCCTAGATCTGGCAGCACACCACAGTGAGAATACCTAGTGGTATGTGATCTGGATACTCACATAGTTAGTAATTGAACGTTCAACCACAGTGTGTCCACTTCCCATATAAGTATGGCCATGTTATCCAGATCAAAGGATGTTACAAATTCCATTGCACTTGGCCCTCATCACAACAATAATTGAGAACAATACACACTTTTGCCTGTAACACACCACACATCTGCAACAGCTGGAGCAACACTAGAGATTTTGCAAAAGGAAGATTCAGGGTGTAAAATACAAGTCCTATGTGGAAAGATTTAAGCTCATATCACTGTATTCTGTCCCTTAGAGACTACTAAGGGTCAAATTGTGTCTGGCCTACAGGGCAGTGTACAATCTGGCCCCGATGGAAATGTTACACATTGGCAAAGCAAACTGTATAAGAGTCAGTCATTCCAAGGAAGCTAACCTAGCTTCTGATATAATATATCATGTTTGAAAGATAGAAGCTTCTGTCAGACACTGCCTCTTCTTTGGAACAAGCTTCCCATTCACATAAAGCAAAGGCATTTCCTGAACCTATTCAAGTGCAGCCTACATCAGTGGATGGTTAATGGTAACTGTGTGCCTGGTGTTGCGCCCATGTCCCTCATGGATAGAGGCAGATGGTCTTAAATAACATAGCATAGGCTCATAACTGTGTGAACTTTGTTCACATAACTATTTAAAATTGTGAAACTCATGTTAAATATGGATATGTCTAGCCTTTTATGTTATCTTGAAACAGCATAGTACTCTTCTATGAACATATGAAGTCCAGCTGTATCCTAGGTGCAGCTATATTGTGATTGTACAGCATCATGGATGTACCAGTAGATCACATCAGTATTACTACTTGATAGTTTGCATTATCACATACACATGCATGTCAGGATTTCATGCTAGTGTACTATTTTCACTGCCAATGTCAGGGGGTCAGTGATCATGTGGCATATGTCTTGAGGTTTGACATGGGCTTATAGTGTGTGCTCCATGCATTGTTTAGTAAGTGAACAATATCACAGTGACAGTTTCCTCACTCATTCATGCTCAGTTTTGTAATGCTGTAGTTTCTGTGCACATGGGCATAGTTGATGCATTGCCATCAGTTTCACATACTGCTGTATGATTCATTATAACACATAATTTCTTAATTCATGCATCAATTGCAGATGCTTCAGACAATATCCACTATTGTTAAGTGTCACATGCATGCAGTACATAGTTGTGTGTAGGGAATCCACTCATAATTGTCTGTTGTTTGTAAGTGTTATTATCGTTGTGGCTGATACCTATGTCAGCCAGGGATGATTCAGTCAAGGGTATTACATTTGGCACAGTGAACTTGCACACATCTTGTCAAACGTACAGAACTATTCTTTTTTATGCATACTTATTAGGAATTGACAGTGCACACTTCCCTTCAATGTGTTGTATAAGATGCATGTGTGATACATCTTACTGTGTTGAACCCATTAAATACAGAGATCATTGGCAACACTAATAGCATGGGTTTGATTGTTGCATGTGTGGCTTATGGCTTATGTGTCATGCATACCCCTCAAATAGCCAGGATTGCCTCTGAATTCAACTTCAGGTTTAACACTGTCCCACTTAACCCTCTAAAGATGTTTATTTTTGGCAAAGGGGTGGTGAATTCCCATTATAGAATACTGGCAATCATTACAGTTGTACACCCATGTTCCTGCAGAACATGTATAATAATTTTAACTCACATATTCTGTCAATGTCAAAGGTTAATATTGTTAATATTTTAAAATTGTTTCTGATTGTGCCTGCATCTGTGATTAGTTGTCCATGAGTCTCTTAATATGTGTCCATGATCGGTTGTGAGGTATGCTGACATTTCAGTCATGTTCAAGCAAGTCATTCTGCAGATCTGCACAACACATACATTCCTCCAACTGTATATACAGTCCTTGATAAATGTCCTCTCCAGTGAGAATGTCAGTGATGTTTATTTCACAACCATTCATTTCCAGTGATATTTAACGTTGTGTGGCAGTCATATATATATATATATATATATATATATATATATATATATATATACCATCATGTCTGATGATGTACATATAACTCGCGCAGGAGGTGTAAACAGCAGTACGTACTGTGCTATCTACATATGTACTTAATGTTATGCTGCTGACTTGTCTTGGGAGTGTACATACATTGACATATCCTTTCTGGAGTACATTGCCATATTTTGCATGACCTCCTCTTTCTTCATTCTATCATTCATTTCTGTGTTCATTTTAATCAGCAGACTTTCCCTGCCGACTGTATTTAAGTTTCATTGCATTTGCTGTTCACCCCACCATCTGTTATTTTAGTCTGAAGATACTTGTTGTAGTGTATATTACGAGTACACCTTTCTATAATGTGTTAATACTGTAGTTGTTTCAGTATTTTCACTCTGGTAGTCATTGTGGCTGGGCACAGTCTCGCAGGCAAACCTGTCTGCATTTCTATCAGCCTTTGTGCTGCCCTGCATAGTTTCACAAAACGTGACTTGTATCCATGTAAGCGCGATGCATGGCATGCATATGCTCATCGTGCAAACATGTAAACTCTGTGCAGGCTTCACGTAAAGTTTACATGGAGTTTATTGAATCCCAGGTTAGTCTTTTCATCATAATACAAATTTTGTTTTGTCCTATTATCATTGTCCCGTACCACAGTGATACTCCTTCTTTTTGGTTTGCATTTGGCATTAAGTAGGAAGGTGCAACTTTGTTTTCCATTTGTTTAGGTCTATGTGATGCATAATTTTTATATGTTGTTATTGGTTCTCTTTTTGGTTGAAGTTTGTTTTCGTATATTCTAGATTTTATGTGGCTTATGTCTTTTTGGTTTTCTCCTGTTCTTGTTTTGTCTGTCTTTTGTTATGTTTTTTTTTAGGTTATATTATTCTGATGTTTGGAGGGCAAAGTATTATTATTTATTATTTATTTACATTTGATAACTGTATTGATAAAGGCATTCGCTCGTCAGTGACTTATCACTCTCCAATCGTGTGGAGTCGGTGTACGCCGACATGGGTTCCCGCCAAATACGAGCAGTCCCTGAGTGATGGGGGCCATCCGGGGTAGAGGTTGCCAACAGCGTTGCTTTGAGTCCATCCATGGGAGTTGTGAAGGGGCAGGAGAAGGCGTGCGTGAGCTAGGATCACAGCGCCTAGGGGGGATTACTGCACCTTGTGGCTTTGGAAGTGGACTTGGTGATGTTGGCTGCAGAGAATCCATCAGTTGCAGGTATCCAGGGGAATTCAGTGATGGAATGCAAGACTAAATCCTCTGCCATTGGGAAAAAGTTGGTCTAAGGTCTCTGACACTTAAATAAGGCTTTGTTTAATCCCCAGCAAAAACTGAAGAATACCCACACCCTCAGGTGTGCTGCTTCACCAGAGGAATTCATCTTCAGCAACAGCGCAGTTACTGAATAATGTATGTGCTATAGTAAGTATACGTAACCCTATCCTGATTTGTCTTCTGTGAGCCTTGAGGAACTAGTGCTCCTGGTCAGTGACAAACCATTACTGTGTCCCCATTACCTGGGTTCTGCCAGACCATTAAACTGATCTCCACCCCACTAATCCTTCATATATAGCCTCTCTCTCAGCTACCGCCTTCCCTTGCTCACCTATCTCCATATGTAACTGCCCCTCATACTCTACTGTCTCCTATCATCAGGCTTCTATCAGCCTTCCTTCACCCACATAGCTCTCCACTAGCTACTCCAGACCCAGTGCCTCCCCTTTCCCTACCAGACTCCTCAAACTCACCTCTCTAGCCTAGCTCCTAGATTAGTATTTAACCACCCCACCCATAGATTTGTGCTAAATTTATTTTATTTTATTTTATTTTACATTTGTTGACCGGGCTAGTCCAACTGGATAATTTCCATTTTCAGTGGAGGCCCGGGGAGAAAAGCTCCAAGATAAAACAAGGTTATAAAAATTTAATCATTTACAATAATTACATATGTTACAGACATTGATCAACAATGCTTACATCTCAGTCTAGGTCAAGTAATAAAAAGACATAGTAATATTCACATATTGAGAGAGACAGTAATTCTTTATAGTACAATTATGTGAGGATGGGATATTACATATTTTAAACTGTATATTCATAGTTGTAAAGGACATAGTAATTAGGTCCTTTGATATCCCAGAGAAAGGTTGCAATTTAGATTTCTGGGAATATAATAGAAGAAAGAAAAAAGTAGATTAGTCTGGATTTGTACAGGAACAGAGCCAAAAGTTGTTCAGATGTACAAGAAGTTGTTTTTTGAAAAGAGGAAAGGAGGCTAGAGAGGTGATGTGTGAGGGGAGGTTATTCCATATTTTGCCAACTGAGTTGGAGAAAAGGCAGTTACCTGCTGAATTTGTAATTCTAGTTGTGTTGACCTGTAGCTTTTTGGCGGAGCGCAGCTGTTTCAAGTTATTATAGGGGATTAGGAGGTTATTAAGAGCAGGTGTCTTTAATGGTTGATACAGAATGTTATGAGTTATTAAGAGTTGTTGATATATGAGCTTGTTAGGAAGTTCTAACCAGTGTAAGTGTTTTAAGTTAAGACAGTGGTGAGTTCTATACTGGGATGCTGTGGCAAAGCGAGCTATATTGTGGTAGGATGTAGTCAGTTTCTTTAGGTTGCTTTTAGAGAGATTTGTGTAGATAGAAGAAGCATACATTAGTGTAGAGATAAGATGTGATTGTGCTAAGGTGGTCCATGCTTCTGGTGTAAGGAAGGGTTTAATTCTGTACAGTGAACCAATCTTTTTATTAACTGCTTTTATAGTGTTATTGATGTGGTAATCATAGTTAAGATTATTGTCAATAGTAACACCTAGCAGTTTGGTCGTAGAATCAGGGGAGATGACGGAGTTGTCACTTGCAGTAACAGTGAAGTTAAGTTGAGAAGATTTGTGGGTAGGTGTGAAAAGTAACAGTTTTGTTTTCTTGGGGTTCAGGAGGAGACATCTTTTTGAGACCCACTGTTCTACTTTTGAAAAGGTAGATTGTGTCAGTGACTGGAGTTCAGATTGAGTGGAAGCTGTGCATATAATGGTAGAATCATCTGCATATTGTATGCAGGTTGTGTTCTGGATAGATGATTGGAGATCATTAATAAAAATGGAGAATAGGAGTGGGCCTAGTATAGATCCTTGAGGTACCCCTAAAGAGATAGGCAGTAGAGTAGATAGAGAATTTTTCCAGAGTACTGCTTGTTGTCGGTTTTCAAGATAGGATGAGAACCAGGATAAGGAAGAGGAAACCAATTCAAGGGATTTTAATATGTGTAGAAGAAGTGTGGTTGACCATGTCAAGGCTTTTGACAGGTCTAGGAAAAGAGCAGAGGTTAGTTTGTTGTTGTTGCGGTTAGAGTTGATTGTGTTGGTAAATGAGAGTAGTGCAGTGGTGGTACTATGTGAAGGTCTAAATCCATGCTGAGTGTTAGCTAGTAGGTTGTTATGAAGGAGATGGTTAAGTAGTTGTTTGTGTATACATTTTTCCATGATTTTGGCTAGAGGAGATAATAGAGCTATAGGGCGATAGTTAGAGAGGTCAGTGGATTTACCTCCTTTGTGTAAGGGTATAATGTGTGATATTTTCCAGATTTCTGGAAAAGTACTTTCATTTATAGATCGGTTTATTAGGATAGAAACAGGATAAGCAATAGCTTTAGCTGCTATTTGCAAGAATTCAGCAGGGAGCTTATCTGCTGAGGGGGTAGTTGGTTTAAGTTTTTGTAAGAGAGATTGTATGTAGGAGGTAGGTATGGGTTGAAATTGAAGGGGAAGTAGGGAGTTGTTGATGTTATTTAAGAGGAGTTGGGATGAATCAGGAGATAGGTGGTTAGCTAGACTTTGTATGGAGGTAGTAAAGAAGGTATTGAAGTTATTGGCAATTAAAGAGGGATTATCAGGGTCTAAATTCTGTGGGTGTGGTGTAACTACTTTGCCTGGGGTGAGTAGATTATTGATGGTAGACCAGAACTTTTTTGGTTGTTTTTTGGTGGTTTGCTGAAGTTCAAAGTAGTAATTTTTCTTATCTAAAAGGAAGGCTTTTTTGGTGTTGTTTCTGAGCTCTCTAAAGGTTTGATGATCTGTTGGGTTTCTAGAGGAGCCATCTTTCCAAGCTTTATTTCTAAGTTTAATTTTTGTTTAGTATTAGAGGTTAGCCAGTGCTGTTTTGGTCTTTGTTCTAATGGTACGACTTGGGGCATGTTGATTTAAGATTGCGAGGAATGCAGAGTTGAAATGTTCAACAGCATTGTTCAGTGAGAGGCGTTTAAGAGGACCAGTCATATAGTGACAGTTCAGTTTGAAACTGTTCAGGATTAAATTGTTTTTTTGAATATAGTGTTCTGTGAGAGGTAGGTAAGTTTACATTAGTTTTAGATCTAATGACATAGGTGAGTGAGTGATCGCTGAGGTCATCAGGAAGGATGCCAGTATGGTAGGTTTGTAGGTTTGTAAGAATCCAGTCTAAGGTGGTTTCCTTTTTACTTTTATTGTTCATTCTAGTGGGGCTGTCAATTAGTTGTTTGAAACCATAAAGGTTTATATGGGAAGTAGGGTTAACATTGTTACAAGATTTCCAATCAATGTTAAAGTCCCCAAGGAGCAGTGTTTCTTGAGGGAGGTTATTGGAGAGTTGTTCAAGAAGTTGCTCTAAAGTAGGGATGTTATTTCCAGAGATATGCACAGATTATATTTATAGCTTTAGTAGTGTTAATTTGAATTTTGGAGCAGATTATTTCAGCATTATTGTTTTGAGTGAAGGTAAGGTCAAGAAGAGTAAGCTTCAAGTATGTTTTATATAGAATAGCTACACCACCTCCCTTCCTGGAGGTACGATCTAATCTGAAAATGTTATATCCAGGTGGGGTAATTTCAATGTCTTTAATTGAAGGTTTTAGCCAAGCTTCTGATAAGCATAGTATATCAAATTTGTGAACTTCTAATAGGGCATGGAGTTGGCTAATTTTGTTACAAATGCTACGTATGTTGAGATGGGCCAAAGTTAGTAAGTTAGAGGGTGTAGTGGAAGAAGGAGAGAAGGCAAAGAATCAAAGTTGTCCATTATTTCAACAGCTACCCAGTATAGCCCTAAGGCTCTAAACTTGGCTATATTGCATTCTCCTACTGCTCCCACTGATTGGTTTCATTGAATACTGCTGCTGCTTCTTTATACTGTGTATACAAAACTTAAAAGATGCACTCCCCACATTTTACCCAACCTCTAAGACTAGTAACATACGTACTAACCATCATATCTCTACTGCTACTCTCCATCCTGACCTCATACCACACTGAACTTTATATGAGCAACACAACACAGTGGCAAACAGATTCCACAACCACTTCCATTAAACTAAAACACTTCCCTATATCAGCATCCAACATCACCTCCTTCCAACCTCTTTCATACTCATAGCAAACCAACATATAAAACTAACCCCCACTCTTCCCAAAAACACGCCAAAATACTACACAAACGTCATATACTCTGTCTCCACCTACTCCATAATCTCTTCTGTTGTGGAGATATACACCCTAATCCAGGTCCCAACTCTTTAGACACAACTAATTTAAATCTGACAGATGCTATATTCCAGAGGCCTACTTCTTCTCTCCTCCTCTTAAACATAAATGTGAGAAGTATTACCAACAAAATTCAAGACTTACATGCCCTACTAGCCTTATACAAACCAGAGATAGCGGTGTTAACCGAAACTTGGTTTAAGCCAGAACACCATGACAATGAAATCACTCCACCTGGATATAATATTATACGTAATGATAGAATAGGGAAAAAAGGTGGAGGAGTAGTCATAGTTGTCCAAAATCATCTCACCATAAAACAATTTGGCTTCATTGCCCATGATACAAAAGATTTACAAGTAATATTTGCTAAACTAAAACTAAACTCCAAAAAAGATATTATTATTGCAGGTGCCTACATTCCACCAGGCAATAATATTGCTACACTGGAAAACCTGCTATACTGGATGTCTGCCTCCCTCCCACAGGAAACCATACTACTAGGAGACTTTAATACTGACTTGGCTGAATGCTCCAGTCACAACCCCTCCTCCTATATAAACCTACATGGTTTCACCCAAATTATTTCTGACCCCACTAGAATTGATAAGACATCCAAATGCCAGTCCATTTTAGACTGGATATCGCTATCAAACCCTAATCTCTCACAACACTCAGGCTGTCTCCAGACAGTCTAAGTGACCACCAAGCAACCTACCTTATTAGAAACTGAACTCACTATACCACTCTCCCCACTCTAAAGATAATGCGCAACAAAAGGAACCTCAAAACTAATGACCTACTCAACGCACTAAAATACAGGGACTGGACTCCCCTAACTCACCTACCTCTAGATGAAGCTGTGCAATACTTTAACTGAGCCTTCCTCAAAATCCTAAATGAGCATGCACCACCCAGAACCATTAGAGTCAAAACAAATTACACCCCTTGGCTAACAAAAGATACAAAATCCTGAATGAGCATGCACCACCCAGAACCATTAGAGTCAAAACAAATTACAGCCCTTGGCTAACAAAAGAGACGAAAGCTGTAATGAAAGATAGGGACAAAGCTTGGGTACAATTTCATAAACACAAAACCTCCTCCTTGAAACAAATCTACTTAAACCTCCACAACAAAGCCTAAAAACAGATTAAACTAGACAAAGCCAATTACTATAAAACCATGCAAGACAAATTTGCTCATAACCCACAGACATTCTGGTCCACAATAAATAGTTTACTTCACCCTGGAAAATCTACCACCCCCACCCCTGTATTACCAAATAACCACACTAATATCCCAACACATTTTAACAGATATTTTACTGAAACAATCCAAACTCTAGCCAGCACCCAAAGTAGTATTAACAACCCCATATCAAATCCCACCTATACCCACATCATAGAACAAAACAACTCCTTTAACTTTTCTCTACACCCAGTGTCCACTAAAACTATCACTAAAGTCATGAAAAAACTTAAACCAACCACACTAGCAGCAGACAAACTCCCAGCTGACTTCCTCCGGGTAACAGCTGAGGCCATAGCCTATCCTATATCCATTCTCATAAACAGGTCCATAACTGAAGCCACAGTATCCACCTTGTGGAAAATATCACATGTAATCCCACTCCACAAGTGAGGCAAATCCCTAGAGCTTACCAAATACTGGCCAATAGCAATTCTATCACCCTTATTAAAAATATTGGAGAGAACTGTGAACTAATGCAGTACCTCCTGAAAAACATCCTACTATCTTATTCTCAGCATGGCTTTAGACCCTCACATAGCACCACCACAGCACTACTCTCTTTTACCAACTTAGTCAACCACCACAAAAATAAGGGACAATTCGTATATGCCATATTCCTAGACTTATCTAAAGCCTTCGACATGGTAAACCATAGCATGCTTCTTGAAACGCTAACTACCCTTAACATACAGTCTTCCACTATATCATGGTTTAGTAGCTACCTATCAGGTCAACAGCAAGCAGTGCTATGGCAAGACCAATTGTCCTCCCTTTTACCAGTATCCATCGGTGTCCCCCAAGAGTCCATTCTTGGTGCTCTGCTGTTCTCTCTATTTACAAACCAGATAGCTGCATCCTCAATCTCTCCCACAGTAGTACAATATGCAGATGATACCACCATTATAAGAACTGCCCCAAACATAAAGGAACTACTAACCATAACTCAAAAAAACTTTACCTTAGCAGAAGCATGGTTCTCCAATATAAAACTTCTTCTTAACCCCCCCCCAAAAAAAACAAATTTTATTTGACCCTGGTAGACCTCCACAGCTAAGCAATGATTTCATCATAAACTCCAAAGATAACATCACAATCACCCCAACAACCCACACAAAACCGCTAGGGGTAGTTATCGATAACAACCTCAGATTTGACATTCACATAGCCCAAACAATCAAGAAAGTAAACAAAAAGCTGGGTCTCCTTTATAGAAGCAAACATTTCATGACCAAATATACAAAATCCACAATCGCTAGTACCCACCTCTTATCCATCCTACTATATGCCTACCCCATACTGACAAATCTGCACCATTCCAAACTTAACAAGATTGCCAAGTTCACAACAGAGGCACCTCATAGATCCCACCATTGTCTTGCCCTAAACAGCTCAACTGGCTTGAGCTGCCACAACTACTGTTACTTAATCAACTCTCTACAGCACACAAATTGTACTACCTGCCCAACAAAACCCCATCACTACAACATCTAATTCAGCCCTACATAACCACCAGAATGTTAAGATCCAGTAACCAAAACCTTATAAACGTCATCAAACACAGAAATGATGCCGGTAAGTCTCTCTTTGCCTGCACCATAGAAAGAGTTTGGAATCAACTCCCGAATCAAATTACTACTACAACCTCTGCCTCCCAATTTAAAAGACTCCTCAAAAGCCACTATTCAAACAACTGGCTCTGTTCCTGTGTCATCCCATGTTAAGCCACACCACTGCACTGTTGCATGAATGCATGAATTCATCTGCTAAAGATCACCAATAACTTCCTCTAGTTACCCAGGTATACCTGTTCTACCCCAAACATATGGGCTTGTGAGATTGAACTCCTAGTCAAACCTTTTGTACTTTTTTCACAAATACTGTACTAATTCTAATATCACAAAGTACCACATAATACCCTTACTACCAATAATGCTTTAAAACCTTTTTCTACTTCTTTTTCACAAATACTGTACTAATTCTAATATCACAAAGTACCACATAATACCCTTACTACCAATAATGCTTTAAAAACTTTTTCTACTTCTTTTTCACAAATACTGTACTAATTCTAATATCACAAAGTACCACATAATACCCTTACTACCAATAATGCTTTAAAACCTTTTTCTACTTCTTTTTCACAAATACTGTACTAATTCTAATATCACAAAGTACCACATAATACCCTTACTACCAATAATGCTTTAAAAACTTTTTCTACTTCTTTTTCACAAATACTGTACTAATTCTAATATCACAAAGTACCACATAATACCCTTACTACCAATAATGCTTTAAAAACTTTTTCTACTTCTTTTTCACAAATACTGTACTAATTCTAATATCACAAAGTACCACATAATACCCTTACTACCAATAATGCTTTAAAAACTTTTTCTACTTCTTTTTCACAAATACTGTACTAATTCTAATATCACAAAGTACCACATAATACCCTTACTACCAATAATGCTTTAAAAACTTTTTCTACTTCTTTTCACAAATACTGTACTAATTCTAATATCACAAAGTACCACATAATACCCTTACTACCAATAATGCTTTAAAACCTTTTTCTACTTCTTTTCACAAATACTGTACTAATTCTAATATCACAAAGTACCACATAATACCCTTACTACCAATAATGCTTTAAAACCTTTTTCTACTTCTTTTTCACAAATACTGTACTAATTCTAATATCACAAAGTACCACATAATACCCTTACTACCAATAATGCTTTAAACCTTTTTCTACTTCTTTTTCACAAATACTGTACTAATTCTAATATCACAAAGTACCACATAATACCCTTACTACCAATAATGCTTTAAAAACTTTTTCTACTTCTTTTTCACAAATACTGTACTAATTCTAATATCACAAAGTACCACATAATACCCTTACTACCAATAATGCTTTAAAAACTTTTTCTACTTCTTTTTCTCAAATACTGTACTAATTCTAATATCACAAAGTACCACATAATACCCTTACTACCAATAATGCTTTAAAAACTTTTTCTACTTCTTTTTCACAAATACTGTACTAATTCTAATATCACAAAGTACCACATAATACCCTTACTACCAATAATGCTTTAAAACCTTTTTCTACTTCTTTTTCACAAATACTGTACTAATTCTAATATCACAAAGTACCACATAATACCCTTACTACCAATAATGCTTTAAAAACTTTTTCTACTTCTTTTTCACAAATACTGTACTACTCTCAATCTTACAATGTACTGCATATAAACCGACTACCAGAAATGTTAATCTGTCTACTACATGCTGAAACGAGTCTGTAACTTACTTGTATATTGTCCTGAGAACAAGATGTTAAAATCTGATTATTGCATGCTGTAATGTAGACATACCAGAAATGTTTAACTCTGTCTACTACATGCTGAAATGAGTCTGTTATGTCCTTTTATATAGTCCTGAGAACAAGATGTTAATATCTGAATATTGCATATTGATTTGTAGCAAGAGATGTAAATAAAATCCTCACTTGTACTGTACTGTATGTGGAGCTTTTCACCCCGGGCCTCCTCTGAAAAGGGACCTGTGTCCAGTCGGACCTTCGCAGTTAACAAATGTTAAATAAAATAAATAAATAAACTGGGTAGTGTCCAACTGGGCTAAAAGCCCATTACATATGACAATTACAATAGGAGTTCAAATGCAAGTTCCTTGACATTGTATCTAAAAACATATAACAATGGTAGTACAATAAAATTATACTATTCATATATATATATATTTTATATATATATATATATATATATATATATATATATATATTTTTTTTTTATTTTCAGGATGAAGATATCATAAACTGAAGCTAAGAAGACTCAATTGGCAAGAAATATTGACAATGGATGGTGGAGAAAAGGAAGTTAGAGAGTAAGGGGTTAAATTATTTAGCCAGGTGGAGAATATGAGCAAAGCTTATGTTTGCTGAAATATTCCTTTAGGGACTGTTTAAATGAATGTGTATCATTGATGTACAGAATATGCTGAGGTAGAGAATTCCAGTGTTTGGCAATGATATGTGAGTATAAGGAGACACCGTGAGAGTTTTGGGTTTTGTTAACCTTCAGTGATACTTTATCAGCAGACCTAAGAGATTTTAGGTTAGTGTAGGGTTGGACAAGGTCAGATAGAGCTGGGCAGTTGTCAGGTTTGTATAAGACTGTATGGGGAGTTAGTAGCTGAGTCAGAGTAAGCAGGTGAGGAAGCTCTAACCAATTCAGCTGGAGAAGGGCAGTGCAATGGTGAGATCTTTGAGACTGATTAGTGGTAAATTTGGCTATTTTGTTATAGCAAGATTCAAGGCTATTTAGTTCAGATTTGGAAGATTGGAAAATAGTTGTGAAAAGTAAAGCAGGGAAGATAAGCGATGGGTTCTGGCTGTTGCGATTTTGGGATGGTCAGTAAGATGTGATTTAGCCCTATAGAGAGAGCCCAGTTTGACCCATAACTGCCCTACTCTCCTTCCTAGAAACAGTCAAACAAGCCCGAGATTCTGGACTCCTGGTGTCCACAGTTCTCCTAGAT
Source organism: Protopterus annectens (assembly GCF_019279795.1). Lineage (NCBI taxonomy): Eukaryota > Metazoa > Chordata > Ceratodontiformes > Protopteridae > Protopterus > Protopterus annectens. The sequence goes on along the minus strand of NC_056727.1, from coordinate 4,663,410 downwards.
CTCTCTAAAGCATTTGACACCATTTCACACAAACACCTTCTCTATCATCTCAACAACCTTCATCTCTCCCCTAATACTTTGTCCTGGTTCCCCAGTTACCTGTCAGACAGATCTCAAGTAGTCAGATGGAAGAACTCCAAATCTTCCTTCTTACCAACCCCCACCGGTGTACCTCAGGGGTCCATCCTCGGTCCTATGCTTTTCAACATCTTCATTAATAACCTTCACATTGCCATTCCTGACACAACAGTTATCCAATATGCAGATGACTCAGCTTTAGTCTGTGCTGCCTCCAACCTTCCTGAACTACTGACTAAAACCCAAACTGCATTTTCAACCAGTGAGAACTGGATGCACCAAACCCACCTCTCTCTCAACTCAAATAAATCAAAAATACTACTTTTCCCTCCCTCCAGAGCTTTGTCTTATGACAAAAAGTCCTTAGCCAAACCAACTCAGCTATAGAAGTGGTCCCTTTTGCAAAACTTCTTGGTATTACTATAGACGAACACCTCAAGTTCGATATCCACATTCAACAAAACATAAAGAAAACCCACCAAAAATTAGGTATGCTTAATAGGAATAACCTCTTTCTCTCCAACTCTACAAGGCATACCCTGGCAACTACTTACCTTCTGCCATCCTTATTATACGGAGCCCCTCTTCTAACAAACCTGACTCCTTCCATCACCTCCAAACTTGAAAATTGCTATAATAAGATCTCTAAATTTGCCTCTAAATCCAAAAACTCCACTCATCATTGCCTTACCCTGCAATCTCTGAACTGGGTAGAACTCTGTAACCACCTAGACTTCCTACAACTTACCACTGCTCACAAACTTATATTTCACCCAGATAAATGCCCAACCCTAACAAACATCTTTCTCTCATACATCCCAAATAGATCTCTGAGATCTGAACACCAAAACTTAATTTTTATCCATAAACCCAAACGACCTGCTGGCCAGCTTCTCCTCTCTTTCTCACTAGGCAAGAAATGGAATTCTCTCCCTCCTTCACTTAGGACTATATCAAACTCAGAAACCTTCAAAACCCAGCTTTTTTCATACCTGTCATCCAGATGGAAATGTTCCTGCTTTCTCCCTACCTAAATTCAAGGGAAATACTCCTTGCCTCCTAACCTCCCTCTAACTCATATTTCTGTTCTCCTAGAACAGACTCAAGCTCTCAGTAACTGATTAAGCAACTCTCACTTGATTTCAAATTTGTATATAATGTAAATAGCAAATTACTTCTATCAACTGCACGTCAAGTATATTCCTTACTTATTTTGAATAACTGCATGTAAACTGTCTCCCCTCTACTAGTATAAGAAAGCAAGAACCTTAGATCTTTTATTATGAAGACAGTTGATCATGCTTGCTCTGAATGCAAACACTTGTAAACTGCCTAGGTTGAAAGTCATGTTGTGTGTTAGATAATAGATTATTTGACAGAAAATGGCCTAAAGTCTGTTTGTGTATATATTTTTCTAAGATTTTGGCAAGTGGTGACAAAATAGCTATAGGTCTGTGGTTGGATACATCAGTAGAGGGACCAACGTTATGTAAGGGTATGACATGAGATATTTTCCAGAGGAGTGGTACTTACTGTTCAGAGATGAACGGTTAATGAGAATAGATATAGGGTAAGGGATGGAAGTAGCAACTAGTTGTAGAAAGTCACCAGGTCTGCAGCTAGTGTGCAAGGTTTTAGTTTAGAAAGGAGATTTTTAACATAACGTGTTTGGATAGGTTTGAGATAGAGGAGGTAGAATTGTTGTTGGAGGTTTGAGGTATGGACAGAGGCATATTAGGGTTCTGTTTAGTAGAGAGGTTATTCAGTTAATAAACTGGGAGTTAAATTGAGTGGTTACGCAGTCATTTGAGTTGGTCAGAGTTGGGGCTGGAGTAGTGGGTTTTCCTGGGTTGAGAAGGAGGTTGATTGTTTCCCAGAATCTTTTGGGAATTTTCTAGTATTTTAGCTGACTTATTTGGAAGTGTTTTTTTTTGCCTTGTTTAATTCGTTTTTTGGTTCGATTTTGCAGTTGTTGGTAGGTAATGAGGTTTTGTTTACTTCTGTTATTCTAAAAGAGATACCAGGCTCTATCCCTTTGTTTTAGTAGAAGATTTATGTCTTTTGACAACCAGGAAAGCTGTTTGGATTTTGTAGGAATTTTTGTAATTGGGACTAGATCATTAAGTATTTGTAGGAAAGCACTATTGAATTACTGCACTGCACAGTCCAATTAAAGAGTTTTTAGAGGTGTCCAGTCATATTGTTGAAGAAGAGTATTAAATAAGGTAGGAGAAAAGTGTTTTTTATTACGAATGTAGCAAAATGAAATGTTACAGGAATTCTCTGTATGTTTTCTAATCAAGTAGACAGGGAAGTGATTGTTTATTGCGTCAGGGAGACATCCAGCATCATATCTAATATTGGATTTGTTTGTTAAAATCCAATCAAGAATGGATTGTATGTTGGTGTGTTTGTCAATACATGTGAGGTGGTTAATTTCTTGACAGAAATTGTACAGGTTTTTAAAGTTAGTAGGGGGCTTTAGAATAGTAGGTAGTTCAGTCAAGGTTAAAATCTCCAAGTATAATGGTTTCATGGCTGAAGTTGGTAGAGGCCCATTCAAGGATGTTTCAATATTTTGGACGTTATTAGCAGGGGGCAGGTAGATCGCTATAAAGATAATGGACTTATGATTATTTATATCTAGGCATGCTACTGAAACTTCTGAGTTAGTGATATCAGGTGGAGTAGAGTTATGTTGTGCCAATTTAAGATTGTCTTTAAACAAAATGGCAATCCCACCACCATGGCTAGGTACTCTATAAGTTCTGAGGATGCTATAACCATTGGAAAGAAATTCTTCATATTTAATATGAGGCTTAAGCCATGTTTCAGTAATGATAGCTATATCAGGGGAGTAAAGGGCAATAGCAGCATAAACTTCATGTACTTTATCAGGCTTCTGAGGTTGATGTTAATGATGAGATCATCAGAGTTAATTTTGTTTCAGTGGCATATAGGAGTTGGGTATGGAGTGGGAAGGTGTCAGAATGTGGATTTGGGGGGGTAGAGAATGTAGCAAGGGTTGGGCCTGGATTAGGATAGATGTCACATTGGAGTTTAATATGGGTAAGAGAATGGAGGGTAAGACATCTTAGTTTGGAAAACAAACTATATATATATATATATATATATATATATATATATATATATATATATATATATATATATATATATATATATATATAGTGTAGTAGCAGAACTGTGGGTTTGAAAATATCTGAGAGAGAATAATAGAATAGGGGAGGTAGGTATGGGGAAATGTGAACAGTGGGTTTGTCATGATGCAGGTCCTCAATTACTGGGAAGGTAGGGGAAGGGTTGTTTGTGGAAGGTATGATTGGAAGGAGGTGGTATAAAGAGCTAGGAGTAACAGAGCTAACAGGACAGGGAGAAAGATGATAGGTTTTATTAGAGGCATAGTAAAGATTGTAGTTAAGGTCAGGAGTGATCGATTGTAGATAAAGTAAAGAAAATCTTATGTAGAAGAGTCAGAAAGATGACTTGATGAGATAATGGATGAAGTGAGTTTGAAAATTGTAGGTGGAATGCTGATTGTAGGATAGGGAGAAGGGGAGGAGGCTGCCTAGGAATAAAGGAAATTGATCCTGGGGTGGGTGGGAATGGGGTTAGGGTAGGGGAGCAGAGTGGAGAGAGCTCAGATGAATGGAATGGGCAGCACCTGGAGTTAGCAAAGCAATAGCAGAAATGAGCCTGCAGAATAAAAACTATTAGTATCAGTGTAGACACTAACCAGGTAAGTCAGGAATATAGGAAACATAGTATAGGATGGCTTTACAATAAAGACAAATTAAAGAAAGTACTTGCACTAGCTTTTGAAAGTCAAATAAGAATTTCATGCACTGGTCTACGAAAGTCCAAGGAAAAAGCCTGGTAGTAAGACAGAGGGTCAAAGGTATCCTTTTGTTAGGGAATTATAAGTCCTGGGTCCAAATATGCTTCTGAGGAACAGGGTCACCAGACTACAAGAAGTATTGAAGGAAGTCACTGGAGGGAAGTCTGTTAGTCTAAAAGAATGAGGGGGGGCTAAGAGAGGGTCATATGCAGCTGCTGTCCCTGGCTTAGCGAGCACTAGGACGCTATATTCAGCTATTTTGTCACTACTTGTAATGTACAAAGTAGCTTCTAAATGTAAATGTTGAGGAGCACGTTCACCATGAAAGAGGCACTTACATTCTCTTGTAAAGTAAAGTAGCGTCCTGTCAATATTATAATAAAAGCCATTGCAGCACGATCCACTGGAAGGCTGCCCAGAAAAACACTTTCAGTTTTTTTTTTTTTTGGTGGGGGGGTGAATGTATGAGGTCACTGTTTTTTCTAAAGGGTAAAGACAAAATGGAAAAAAGGTTAGGTTCAGGGGGGTGAAGATGACCAGGATGAGATTTAAAAGAAAGTAAAATAAGCACAAGGCTTTAATTTGCATAAAAAGAAACAGATGTAACAAAATCCCAGCAAAAAACCAAGTATACAATAACAGTAGAGCACAGGGATTACACTAACATAAGGATAATGATGTTAAGGAACTCATTGAAACAGTTTGAGACCCTTCCTAGCTAGACGGGATAAAACATTCAGTGCACAGAGTAAGAAGTGTAACTATGTTGCTGAAAACAAGCACATGTTGATGCAGATCATATGCAAACCCAGATATCCCAGCTATCTCATTACTACTGCATGGACAGACTAAAATGCTAATGATTGACTACCTTCAGCCATATATCATGGAAATATTAATATTGATCACTGTGGACTGCAATGGTGACTAAAAATACAGTATTGGAATCAAGGAATTGTTACTAGGCACACAAACTAGGGAAGTGTTAATACATCAGAAAAGTACATATACTCTTCTGATAAACAAGGACAGCAGAATAATATCATCTGGACCATGCTAACACATTGCAATAGCTAGTACTTTAGAGTCACAGTACTGATATTAAAAGCTATTTTACTTTAGCTGAGACAGCACTTATGAATGTATTAACTGAAAACACTCAACGCAAGTTGGAAATTATAAAGAGGAAATGCATAAAAATACAAACTAAACAACTCTGAAGGCAGTAAACTGTACCTTAAACTATAGGCAAAGTAGAGTTCATTGTTGAGAATTCTACAGTAACGATTCATTGACATTCAAAAACATGCATGCTGATCGGACAGCCCAACCAGCGTGCTAGTTGAAAATCAAGCATATACCAATAGAAGAAACTCCAGCTGCTTAAGTACGATTGAGCAGCCAGACTTTTCTATTGGCAT